>NC_046663.1:60674154-60699696 GCF_010883055.1 Belonocnema kinseyi | reverse complement strand
ATATATCTAGTCGGGAGTGGTGCTGACTGAAAACAGATGATTTGGAGCGATTCGCGCGCCATATGTTGGTTATTCTAAGGACTTATTGAACTACCCTCGTATTTACGTAGAAAATATAAATGTAAATTACAATTTTTCGAAATGCTTGAAAATATGAGAATTATTAATTTTATTTAACAAGTTAAGTGTATAGGTACAGAATTCATCATTTTCCCCCTATTCGCCCGTTTTTAAAGGATTATATTTTTATCCCTATTTTGAAGAAAATTCCGTTCTTTCTCGCTTTTTCGTTTAAAATGTGAACAGAATTAATATAAACCAATAAGAAAATGCAACTGCTTTTAATTGAAAGTTAATTTTTTTCATTCAAAAATCTCATTCATTTTTGGCTGCAAATTTAAAGTTTTTAGATGCAAACTCAACTATTACATTTTTCAATTTTGGATGTTATTGGTTTTGTCATTGAGAATTCCTATGTTTGGTTGACAGTTAAACTACTTGGTTGTAAACTTATCTTATTGGTTGAAGATTGAAATATTTTGTTGAAAATTCGTTCTTTTTTGTGAAAATTATTTTTTTTACTGAAAATTTGACTATTCCATTATTTGTTCAAAGTTGATAATTTTTAGTTGAAAGTTGATCTATTTTCATTTAAATTCGGCTTCTTGGGTATAAAATTAATTGTCCCGATTAAAAATCTTACTACATGATTAAAGTCGAACTACTTTGCTAAACAAATTGAAAATTTAACTATTTAATTGAAAGTTCAAGAATTTGTCTAAAAATTCATCTTTTTATATTGAATGCAATATTTTAATTACATTAATTTTATTTTTAAAATTTAATCCGCTCTTTTGAGAGAATTTTGGGCTACGTTATTTTTTTATTCGAGGGGGGGGGGGGTAGCCCAAAATGTTTAATGTAGTTTGAGGACAGGTCCTAACTACTGTTTGAGTTCTTGTAAGCAATGAATATTTTTTAAATGTTTGTTGAATCCTTTTTGAAGTCCAGACAAACCCACCCATAAAGAGTCACGACAAGAGCTTAGAAGTCTTAGAGAGTCACTTGAGTTACAGAAGTTAGTAAAAAAAAGTTGGTAAAGTGTTAACTCATTACCGTGTGCATCTGTTTTGTAGAGTTTATATCTATATATATATAAGTGTTTGACGCCTGTGATCCTAAATTAGCAGTCCACGGCCTTTCTCCGGTATGTAAAGCCTAGACTTGGGTGTCTTCTACTGACTACTCGCTAGTCTACTAAAAGTGCCACATACCTAGACAAGAACGTATATTCGAAATTGCCAAAGGGGGAAGAACCTCTTAGAAAATGTTTTCTATTTTTGACTTTCACAATATTTGTCCCAATCAGGGAGAGAAAACATACATGACCCTACTTTTCTCAAGAATTTATCACCTAGCCACTCGTGCGAGAAAAAACAGAAATAATGAGCGTCGTATGCAATAACGGGGCGAACGGTCGCAAACCCGAAAAATTTATTATTATCCAATAAGGTGGTCCGAAAACCCATTCGAATTTTTTTTAATTTATATGTATATCGCCTGGAAATTTCTTTGAATCAACAATAAAAAAACTATTTTTTGTTTTCAAAAATAGTATTTAGAGGTAGCGCAATCTCCATGCGGTTTAACAAGTATTTCCCATAAGAGAAAAAAAGTTTTTGCAAATCTTATTCAGAATCGCTAATATTATCTGAGTCGAGTGGAAGCTCAACATTTTTCTTATTACTTTTTAAATATCACCCCCATGAGTCTGTTTTACAAGGTCCCAAAAAAACCCCATAAGTGAAAAAAAGGGGTTTTGCAAGTTTTGGCGCTAATTGATGATTTTTTGCGGCTTTTTCAATTAATTTTTTTTTAATATATAAAATACTACACTATGTTGATAACTAGATATTTAAATAAATTTTTCAAACAATTTATTATTGTTCTAACAATTTTCTCTTAGAATAAAGATAGAATGACGCGGTTTTTTCAAAAATTCCCCACTTTTTATCCAATTTACAATTAGAGTGAGGAAATAGTTAATTAATTCTAACAAGCTTAATTGATTAAATAATTCAATATTATTGTTAAAAACTTTTTCTTGGAGATATGCTTTATTTCTGAAAATTTCAACTTTTTGGCCACTTTTCACTTGACATGAGTTAATATTTAATTAAACTCAGCATAAATAATTATTTTAACAAATTAGTATTTTTTATAGCTTACATTTCTTTACATCCTCCAAATGTATTATTTAGTTGGCATTTTTTTCGAAATTTTGGAAATTAAATTTTTTTTGTTCTTTTTTTTTTGGTCGAATTCCACAAATTTTCAACTTGATATCTCAATTCGAATAAAAGGTATTACATGGCCTTCATCCTAAACTTTAAAAAATTTAAACACTTGTTTTTTCCAGAACTTTTTTTTGTCAATTTTGACTTTTGAATCCAACCCAAAAGACTTGCGTTTAATTGTAAACAGATTGATTATTTTTCTTTTTCATTCAGTTTTTTTTTAATTGTTAAATTCGAAAAAGGGTCGAAGATTCGCGTAGATGCAAGGGAGAGTCCCGAAAATAAATTTCTGGGACACGAGAAATTGTTTTCTCCTGGCGAAATCTTTTCTGTTTTTTTTTTTACATTTCGTATATCGTTGCATATATCGATTGTACGATACATTTCTTCTATATCGATACTAGATTCTTGTGGTTCTTTCGGAAATTTATATTTTTTTCGACTTTTTAATTAAAGTGAAATAATAATTAATTCAAATTGACGAATATGCAATTGTTAACTATTTGTCTATTTTTCTCTTGGAGTTACTTAATAATTAATTTAAATCAGCAAAAATAATTTTTTAAATAATTATTACAGTTTATAACGATCTTTATCTATATTAATACTGAGAGCCTTTTTTAAAATTAATATTAAGATCAGTATTTGTTATTTATTCGTAACTAAAACGTCAAAGAAAAGTTCAACATTTCACAAAATCCCGTAATTTTGAAGAGCTACAAACAATAATCAATTGTTTAAATAAGCATGCTTCTTAACTTAAATTAATTATTTTCTCACGCAGTGAAAAAGTGAACAAAAAGTTTAAGAGTTCAGAAAAAACCGCAACTTTTTAGCACTTATCTAATTGAGGATTGTTATAAACAATAATAAATTGTTTGAAGAACAATTTTTCTTCACTCAAATTGTTTATTACTTTACTAAGTAAAAAGTGGGAAAAAAGTTAAAAATTTCAGGGAAAAAACTGCAACTATCTAGTATTAACATATAAGAAGATAAACAATATGAAGAATAAACAATACTCATGTAACTTAAACATATATAGCTACAATATATAGCAATAATATAGATATATACAGCTATAAACAATACTAATTTGTTAAAACAATTTTTTTTTCTAGGCGGAATAAAATTCCGACTCCCTCCAAGCGAAAACAAATTACAAACAATTTAAAAGTAAATATTTAAACCATAAAAGATTTTATATTTAAAAAAGTTGAATTGAACTGAAGAAGACGAATTTTCAACGTAATAATAAAATCATCAACCGAAAAAGATTAGTTTTTAACTAAAAAAGATGAATTTTCAACCTTAAATTTTTCAACCAAAAGGATGAATTTTCAAACAAATAGTTGAATTATCAACATTAAAATATGAATCTTCCACAAAAAGTAAACTTTCTGCGAAAATAGGTGAATTTTCAACCCAAAAAGATGAATTTTCAAGAAAAAAGGATAGCTTTTTGATAAAATTGTTGAATTTTTAACCAAATAATGAAATTTACAACCAAAAATATAATCAGCAGGAGGAATAAAAATATTTTTTTCTGATGAATTTTTTCTTTTACCAGCCAATTAATATTTAAAGCTTAGAATCTTAATCTTGTGAATTTTATTAATTAAAAAATTTTTTAATCCATATCTTTTCCCTGATTTTCAGCTTTTTGCAGACCTACAATTTTATTTTGAATTTGGAAGGGATATAATTTAAAAGCTTTCCAATTTTGTAATTGGCAAAGTTCATTACATGTAAAGGAAAAATGATAAACATATTTTATTGTAATGACCAATTAGCGTCTGAAGCTCGAAAGAACGAATTATTAAAAATCCAAAAAGAGTAGAGCGCTGGCCATACTTTTAAGTCTGGATTAATAACCTCATCCGCATTGCATGTATTGAATATCACTTTAAATTTGCCTCGTTAATTAAAGATCTTTTTACTTTCCAGTTCTTAACTGGTGCGACCATCACTGGCCCCATTAGTACGTAAATTGAACGTACAAGTGTATAGGAATCAGCGAAATTTTCGATCTGATATCTTTAGAAAACAATCTTGGTCTTCTGAAACAGTTTAAAATGTGCAATAAGTGGTTGGAGACGTTTGAAAGATTATCTATTGAAAACTGTTATTGGGCATTATTGAGTGAAATATCACGGAATTTGACATATACGAATAAAGTTGCAACAGGAGTTTAATTTTCAACCAAGAAAGATTTTTCAGTGATTGAAGCAAAAAAAAGTATCCAAAATATTGAATTATTTAGTCAGAAAAACGAGGTTCCTACGAAACAGGTGATTTTTTAACTAAATAATTAAATTTTAACCCGATAATTGAATTTTCAATCAAAAAGCTCAATTTTTTACGAAAAGGGTTGATTTTCTACTAAACAAGAGGAATTCTCTATGAAATACATCAATTTTTAACTAAATAATAATTTTTTTAACCAAGAAGATTAATCTTCTATAAAAAAGAAGAATTTTCAACAAATTACATTAGCTTTTAACTAAATATTTGAATTTTAAAATTAAAAAGAATAATTTTTACGAAAAATTAATTAGGTAAATTTTCATTCAAAAAATTAATTTTCAAGAAAAATACAAATTTTCTACAAAATTTTTGAATATTCAAATGAAAAGAAAAAACGAATTCTCTGCAAAATAATTGAATTTTAAACCCAAAAATATAAATATTCAACAAAATAGTTACATTTTCAGTTAAAAAAATGAATCTTCACCCAAAAAAATGAATTTTAAACAGAGTAATGAAATAATTAACAAAAAGGATGAACTTAGATTTAAAAATCAATTTGGAAGAAAGTAGTTGTAACTCAGTACTTTAACGATTGAATTTTTCAAAAAAATATAATAATTTATATTATAACCTAAAATGATTAAATTTAAAATTAAAAAATAAATGCGTTTGACCGAAAAAGGTAAATTTACAACAAAATACTTGAATCCACAACAAAGCAGATTAATTTCCAAATAGTTCAATTTTCCACAAATTATTTGAATTTTCAAACGAAAAAAAAACGAAGTTCTCTGAAAAATAGTTACATTTTAAATCCAAAAATATGTGTATTTCAACAAAAAGTTAACTTTTAAACAAAAGGATTAATTTTCTCCAAAGTCTGACGAATTTGTGACAATATGCATACGTTTTTAATCAAGAAGTCGGTACATTTTCAACCAAATAGTTGAATTTTCAAATTAAAAATAACCAATTTTTAAATAAAAAATATAATAGTTAAAAATTATGAACAAAGAAATTAATTTTTAACCAAACAGATGAATTTTCAACCATATAGTTAGATTCTCAGTTAATAAATTAATTTTTAACTAAAAAAATTAATTTTAAATAAAGTAATTCCTCTTTCAACTCAATGGTTGAATTTTTAACAACAAATGTCGTAGTTAATATTTAATCCAAAAATGTTTTAATTTTTAATTCAAAAAATTGAGTTTAACCCAAATAGGTGAATTTCCAATAATATTACTTGAATCCTCAACTAAAGTAGATTTATTTCCAGCCAAACAGTTGCATTTTTGACTACCTACAAAATTGAATTTTCTACCAAATTTTTGAGCTTTGAAGACAAACAAAAAGAATTCTTTGCAGAACATTTGTAAGCTCAACTTAACAATATTAATTTTCGGCAACAAAATTAATTTTTAACTAAGCATTTTAATTTTCAGTTGAAAACATTGATGTTATATAAAGTAGTTACACTTTCAACTAAAGAGTTGAAATTTCAACAAAACACTTGGATCTTAAACAAAAGCAGTTTCATTTCCAACCAAGAAGATTCATTTTTATCTGAAAACGAAACCGTTTAATTTTCATTTACAAAAATTAATTAAAAATAAAAAGCGATTTTTTTACAAAGAAATTAAAATTTTAAACAAAGAATTGAATTTTGAAACTAAAAAAAAAATCATTTTTATCCGAAAATAAAACCGTTAAATTTTCATGTGCAAAAATTAATTCAACATAAAAATATGAATTTTCTACCAAAAATTATTTTTTAACCAAGCAGTTAAATTTTCAAGCCAAGAAGACAAATTTTCAACAAAACAGTTGAATTTTCAACCTAAAAAAAAGGTTACATTTAAACGCAATAACGAAAAAAAGTGAAAGAATGTAAATGATAACGCATCAGTAACGCTGGTTCACTAGTGATTTCCCTATTTTTACTGGGTGAACCAGTGAGTGATTTTACTAAAACAGCTTTACTGAATATACCAGTGATGCCAAATGATAGATTCAACCAGTTATATAGCGCTCCACACGGCCACGACATGAACCTTTAGTCGTTTGGTACGCACGTGGTACCGCACAGTGGGACCAAAATCACAACTCTGGACAAATTGAATTTCCGACTACAGTTTTCATCCGATTCAAACGGTTTTTTTTTAAATTAAAGCTGATGAAAATCCGCATGATAATATCATAGTATATATTCATATTGAGGCTCTATTTTTTTTTTAATTCTTGACAAAAATGAAAAAAACAAACAAATGTTCACTTTTGAAGAGTACCATTTCCAAGAGAATACTCAGATTCATTACCAAATACCCAGAATGAGTAGAGGAACTGTCCAGTACAATTTTTCAGTACCGTAGGATAAATTAAAATATGTATTTAATTTTTTATAAGCAAATTAGTGGATGAAAATCGGTTTTATATGGTTTTACGGTGTATGGGCCCTTGACTCTCACTGGATTTCCTCAACTGATCAACAAAAATCATTTTTGTGTCATACCCGTAAGGATTCGTGAATAAACGATCATTATTATAAACAAATGAAGAAAACAATTTTTGGCTTCAGCGATTGGTGACGAAAAGAATAGTCATTTTCAATGGAATTAGCTCCATAGAGTTCGTGAATGATACTCAGTTATCATATTTTCTTATATAGTAACAATTCACAATTTTTCAAACGATCTTAGTTAACAATTGCATTATTCGGCTATTTTTTGTCACACAAAATCCGTTCTTTGCATGCATTTAATTTTTAATTACTGATATTCGAATAACGTAACGAGATTCGCATGAATAATAACAACTGCCATTGTTATAAATAATTTCATGAACAATTACCCATCTTTTCTATTCGTCATGGAATGAACAGCGTTTTCCACCCAGGATCAATAGTTAATCCAGTTCTGAAAACGAAGTAAGAATATCGAAAAATGGCCAAACTGTGTATTTGTTTATTACATTTGTTTAAATAATCAACAATTGTTATCGGATGATCGAAAATAATGAATGCGTATCATCAGCTAGTGATCTGCAGTTGATTATGGGTGGAAAAGGCTATTCATTCCATGACGAATAGAAAAGATGAGTAATTCTTCATGAAATTGTTTATAACAATAGCAGTTGTTATTATTCATCCAAATCCCCTAACGTTATTCGAAGATCAGTCATTAACAATTCAATACATCCAAAGAACGGAGTTTGTGTGACGAAAAATAGCGAAATAATGCAATTGTTACCTAACATTGTTTAAACAATTGCGAATTGTTATTATATGAGCAGATATGATAACTGACTATCATTCACGAGCTCTATGGAGTTAATTTCATGGAAAACGACTATTCTTTTCATCACCAATAGCTGAAGCCAAAAATTGTTTTCTTTATTTGTTTATAATAATGATTGTTTATTCACAAATCCTTACGGGTAAGACACAAAAATTATTTTTGTTGATCAGTTGAGGAAATCCAGTGAGAGTCAAGGGCCCATACACCGTAAAACCATATGAAACCATTTTCATCCACTTATTTGTTTATAAGAAATTAAATACATATTTTAATTTACCCTACGGTACTGAAAAATTGTACTGGACAGTTCCTCTACTCATTCTGGGTATTTGGGAATGAATCCGAGTATTCTCTTGGAAATGGTACTCTTCAAAAGTCAAAATTTGTTTTTTTTTTTCATTTTTGTCAAGAAATAAAAAAAATAGAGCCTCTATTTGAATGTATACTCTGATATGATCATGCGGATTTTCATCAGCTTTAATTTTTAAAAAACCGTTTGAATCGGATGAAAACTGTAGTCGGAAAATCAATTTGTCCAGAGTTGTGATTTTCGTTCCACTGTGTGCCGATCGGGTCTTAGCATTTCTATAGTGAAAACTAACTTTCTGTGTGTTAGTGTTTTTGAGATAAATATTTGGGGCCTGTCTACATAAGCAGGGGATATAATATATTTCGTAGATTATGATTTTCAAAGACAATTTTGCAAAGGCTAGCACAAAATTGTTGAATGATGAGTGTCATTCCTAACCAAAAAATGGGAAAGATTCTGATAGATTCTGAAAAGGTCCAAAAAATGTTCTTTTCAGATTTTATCAGAATCTTTCCAAAATCTGCATCCGAATTTTTTAGATTCTTTCCGAAATACTAATCATTATTATTAATAATACATATTACTTTGTTTTCACAAATTATTATTTTAGAATTAATTATAATATTGTATTTTGAAGAAACAACATAATTGTTTAAATAAGGTTTAAAAAAGAATTCTTTGTATCCAAAATGTTTTCACTAACATTCCATCAAAATTATTAAACAGTTATAATTTTGAAAAAATTATTCATTTAATAAAATTATTAAATTTCGAAATTTATTAAATGAATAATTTTTTACTTTCTAATCCATCGATATATTTTAATTTCAAAAGTTTATTTACAATTACATAATAATTACATATCAAGTTCTAATAATCAATATTTATATAACAATATTACATAATTCAGTTTTTGATGAAATCTGATAGAAACTGACAAAAGTGCACGCGGGACGATTTCGGAAAAGATCGAAAAAAATGGAAAGATAACGCTGGCACACTTTCTGATAAATTCTGAAAAATTTGGAAAGTAAATGGTGAGTTTCGGATTGGATTTCGGAAAGGATTTAAAAGATATGAAAAGCTTCAGAAAGAATTTTCGATCAGAGATTTCTAGCAGTGATACTTACGGACGACAACGCGTACGACCAGATGACTACTGGTACTGAGTAATCAGTAAACCTCACTGATTAAACCAGTGTCGGAATTCCACTGGCTGATCCAACCAGTGAGATTGCACTGGTTCATTTTAAGAGACTAATCACAGGGGTGTCATCTCGCACTTTTGCCCATTTTTTTCTGGGCTTTAAATTTTCAAATAAGAGACATCGCAATATGAATAGCCACACATGTGAACCACCCTATTCGACCTACATCGTGCAAAACAATGAATTTTGACACGAGTCTTCGAGACATCTTTGCTCTGGCTCTTGGAGTGTCATTGACTGTTAGTTGACACTAATACTGAATGACAAATTGAGAGTGCTAACGCATTCTGCTGAAGAATGTCAAGATGTCACTGAGTCTTCCTAGGAAATTTTATTGTCGCGTGTCAATGCCAGAGGGGCCAAAGAAAAGTAGCTATTTTCGTTCAACACAAAAAACTAGGGTTCCTTTAACATCGGGTATCATTTTTAGAGTGTTCTACTTTTCAGCCTATCACTGTAAAAATTGAGATCTTTTTTCACGGTATCATATATTGCGGGTCCTGTTTTTGAATATGATAACTTCATGCTGTTATTTTTTCAGTGTAAAAGAGACGACTTTGGGTTCCCCCGGTGATCTCATTGTAACACCATTCGAGACTTTTTTTCTGAGTCTTATTTTGATACCTAAAAATAGTCTTGAAATAGTATACTTTTTTTACAATGATACGTGCCGCTTTAAACTGGTAACTTAAAATTGAAAAATGATACGTGCTAACGAACTAAAATGATTCATAGTCGCTCACTGTTTGGAAATAACTTAAAACTTCATGCCAATCATGCTGAGAAGAATGTAAAAACAATTCTGACATTTGATTCTCAGTTCGCTTATGCTTTGAACCTAAATTACATAGTAGTACACTCAGAAGAAACATGTTCTTGAACCAAACAAACAGTTTTCTTGAATACACATGAAAGTTTGGTTGATTTAAACACATTTTTTGGGATTCAGCAAAATATTTGATTGACCAAACCAAAATTTGTTTACTTTTACCAATTACTCCACCTAACAACAATTTGTGTTTAAAAAATTACGAAGTTTGGTGAAGTCGACCAAATATTTTCTTGTTCATATAATAACCATATTCTATCCTTTAAACAACAAAAAGTTGGTTGATTCAACTAAATGGTTTTCTGAGTGAACTAAAATTTTATTCACCATAAATAAAATCGTGTAACTATTTTAATGTCGAAAAGCAGCTTTATGATACTTTTCTTACATTAGTAGAGAAAATGGAACATCAACAGTTCACTTTTGAAATTTTACCTTAAAGCTTGAATTCTTTTTAAATATCTTATAAGGTATCTTAAAAGATTCCTGAAATTTTTAACACATTTCAATACTCTCGAGGGAGGAGTGGGACGATGGTCGTGGGGGCTAAAGCGTAGGCTTTGGACCCACTCCTTCGACTTGCGGGTTCGATTCCCGCCTCGCTCTCTGGAAGAGTCTCGGTGGCCCATGCGGTAAACACTAGCCTAGCAAGGGAGTTGTTGTTCATCTCCGGAGAGTCGTGGGACCGGTACCTCTAGAGAAAAAGGCTTTCTCTAAGTACTTAAGGCTGTTGCTCTTGGTGGTTCGGAACCCACCTTAAACTGTAGGGTCCCCCTTCCACCACCAAGTAAGTGTGTGGAGGGTGTGTAAAGGAATAGAGGAGGTGTAAGAAAACTGTAAACCCTTAGGGGACACATTAGAAGCTTCCACTACTCTCGAGGGATTCTAGAGGATTTGAATGATTTTATGATATTTTTGAAAATTCTAAGGTATTTTCAAGATCTTTAAATATCATCAAGGGATTTCTAAGATATCAAAAGCATTGAAATATTTTACGGTATTTTGAAAGAATCCATGGAATTATGAGCAGATTTTAGTAATTTTTAGGGATTCCAAAGAATTCTAAAAATTTAGGCGTATTTTTAAAAATTCCCAGGAATTATCAAGAGCCTTAAGAAGTTTCAAAGGGTTGTAGGGTTTTTTAAACATCCAAGGAATTTAGGGCGCTTTAAACAGTTTCAAGGGACTTCAAACGGTTTCAAAAGATTGAAAATATTTTGGGGTATTATAAAAGATTCTAAAGCATTTCAGATATTGAAATTATTTTTAATGAATTTTCGGGGATTTAAATAAATTTTAATGTGATTTTAAATAATTTTGGGATATTTTAAAAGATGACAAGGAACTTGCAAGCGCTTTAAAAAGTCTCAAGAGATTTCAAAAATGATAATTGCTTTCAAAGGGTTTGAAATATTTTACGGTATCTTTGAAAACTCTAAGAAACTTTCAAGAGCCTTAAAAATTTAAAGATATTTTAAAAGATTTCAAAAGTATCAATAAAATACTTTAGGATATTTTAAAAGATTTTATAACACTCTTAAGAGATTTAAGTATTTTGAAGGAATGTATAAGGACTTGAATGATCTAAAGAAATTTTTAAAAATTTGTAAAGGCGTTTCAAAAATGTTATGGATCTTGGATAATTTAAAATTATTGCAAGGAATTTCAATTGATTTCAATTGATTTCATTAACTTGAAGGGATTTCAAAGAATTTTTAAGATTTTAGGGAATTCTTAAGAATTACAAACAATTTTCAAAATTTGAATGATTTAAAAGGATATAAAAAATGTGTATGAGGTTTCAAATTTTTTTAAGATTTTAGAATATTTATAAATTCAAAAGAATTTTCAATTCATTTCAAGAAAGAGTATTATAAAATTTGAAGGGTTTTAAAAATGTTCTAAGCGATTTGAAATTTTTAAGTGTATTTTAAAAGATTCCAATACATTTTGAATTAATTTAAATAATTTAAAGGATTTCAAAGCATTTAAATATGTTTATGGCCTCTAGAATGATTTCAAGGAATTTTTAATTTTTCCAATAGTTTGAAGAGATTTTAAAGAGTTTGAAATAATTTACAGTCATTTAAACGATTTTAAGGCATTTTCAGGGATTAAAAAACTTTCAAAGGATTTCCAAGGATTTTAATTAATTAAAAAGAATTTGAAATGGTTTTAAATATTTTCCTCGAATTTGGAATTCACCATGAATTATTACAAAGTATCCTCAAATCCTTTAAATTATTTTGAATTTCCTTAAATTTTTCTAAACTAATTTCAAACTTACTGAAGCCAATTGATAATTTCATATTTTTAAATTGTTTTCAACTCACTTGGATTTTTTTTTAATTCGCCATTATTATTTTTTTTAATTTCGTCGAATTCTTTTCATTTTCCTTGAATTCCTCTGAATTTATTCCAATTTTACTGAAATCAATGAAATTGGCAAAATTTTCTATAATACATTTGAATCCTTTTGAATTCGAATTACATTGTTTTGAAGTCTTATAAATTTACCTTGCATTTTTTTAATTCACTTGGTATCCTAATAAATTTCATTGAGTTCTTTTGAATTCTTTCCTTTTGATCTTCAACTATTAATGGTCAGGAAAAATGAAAAATTAGTCACAGAAATATCAGGGAAAAGTCGAGAAATGTTGAAATTTAGGTTTTTGGGTCGCCCTGTTAATGTCTCATAATAAAAAATTAAATAAAAAATTAAGAAATTAAATAGAATCCTTAAATTTATTTTAAAATGACTCATCATTAGTGCAAGTCTCGATGCGAATCATCCGTAATGAGGATGTAAATGAAACCGCCTCGCCGTGTCCTCGATGAGCCGGCGAATATTTTTGAGAGGTTGCCATACATGGTTGGATTTTCATTGGTCTCTTATGAAATACGTTTTCTCGGGTCACTTTCTCTACCGCAAACGAAGTGACATCGCGAATGATAGTAGCTAAACGACAAGATCAGTCGCGCCTCGTTTTTACGACTAAATAAAAAACAACAAATTTTCGAAAAGATACTATCCACTGAAAAAAGGGTCAGAAAGTGACCCCTTTTATACGCCTACATTTAAACCGCTTTAAATTCCCAACATTTTAAATCAATATTAAATTTTCAACAAAACAGTTGAATTTGAAATAAAATAGTTACATTTCCAAATAAAGAGATGAATTTTGAAAGAAATATGTAATAGTTTATTATCAGACAAAAAATATTTTTATTTTAAGATAAAGACAGTTACATTCAACCAAAATATACGAATTTTCCACAAAAAGGTTGAATCCTCAACCGCAACAGTCTAATTTTCAAATCTGTAGATTATTTACTTTCACTGACAAAAAGTTAGCTTTACTGATTTAATAAAAAATAGCCAATTCAAAGAGAGATACATTTTTCTGAAAAAAGACGAATTTTCAACCAAAAACGATTTTTCAGTTAAACATATAAGATAAACGTAAATCAATTATTGAATTTTCAAGCCAAAAGGATGAATCAAATACAAAAACGTCGAATTTTTTACCCGAAAATATAAATTTTTATCAAAAATGTTAATTTGAAACCAAATAGTTGAACTTTCCATCCAATAGATGGTTTTTCTACCAAGAAGATTAATTTTGTACCAAAAATTACAATTTTTAACCACAACAACAAAAAAAAAGAATTTTCAAACAAAATAGTTCCAATCTAAAAGGATACATTTTTTACCAAATATTTGAATTTATAACAAAATCATTTAACTTGTAACCAAAGAGTTGAATTTTCATCAAACAAGATTAACCCTTAACTGACACAACCCCATTTTATTACGTTAATGGCACAACGGGTGTTATTCACCCCCACGTGTTTAAACATGAGCCGCGCAGCGGTATTGAATATTTTTTCACAGAAAAATCGTGTAACGTAATTTAAGATATTTTTTTGAAAGAGAATCGGTTTTATAGTCATTAGTTTAATTTAATTTAGTTAGAATAATGTTTGAAAAAAAATCAGCAAAAGTGAGTTTTTTACCTAAAAGTTCAAAACTGACGTAATTTCATATATTTTTACCTAAAAATTTAGTGTTGTACTCTTGAGATACTACACTTTGAGAAAAAAATTATTGCATTATTGATGCTTCCAAAAAGGATATTTATTTTGCAAAATGAAAACTCAATTTTATGGTAAAATAAAACATCATATTTTACCATGTTCAAATCAATTTCTTTTTATTTGAATGCAAAAAAAATAGTTCATAAAAAATTGAAAATACAAAATTGACTTAAAAAACAATTTTTCAAAGTTGTAATTACTTTTTCAAACCTGCACAGTCGCTGCAAATTCCTGAGCGGTGCTCATCGTACATCGAGCGATTGCATGCGTGATAGTAAGCGAGCATTTATTTGCGTGCATTTATTTGATTTTAAGCGTGCAAAATAATGAAAAATAAATTATTTCACCTGAGATTATAAGCTTACACTGGAAATTGAACAAAAATCACTAATATCAATGAAACCAATTTTTTTTTGAAAATCATTTTTTTGCTCACTGACGGCACAACGGGTAATAAATACCCCACAGTTTTACAAGGTCTACTTTGAGCGGGTGCCCTACATAAGCTGACGCTTGTTGCTCAATACTAACCCACTCTACCTTTACTTAGTGATGTCAATTACTGGTAAAAGTCGACACGTGGTCCATTTTCTCAAATTTAGTACGGCTCATTCGAGATCAAAAATTTGTTGCGGTATTTTTTACCCATAGTGCCAGTTTAGGGTTAATTTTCGGTCTAAAAAGAATACATTTTTAACCAAAAAAAAAAATGAAATAGTTAAATTTTAAGATGCAAAGTTAATTTTAAACCAAACATAAACGAATTTTTAACAAAGCATGTGGATAAATTCCAATCCAAAAGTTGAATCTTAAAAAATAAAAGAATTTTTCGTATACGATTACGCAGATGTGCGTGTTTGCCCACTTGAAGTGTTGACGTACGATGTTTGAGTGAAAATAGCCATGTATTTTTCTATACTGTTGTCTTTAAATGGTTTAATCAAATGAGCAACAGCAGATCTGGACCGATTATTCAAGAAAACGCTCTCCTTTTAATCGAGATGCTCTGCGGCCCGCGAACGTTTACAGTACTAGAGAGTTGAATTCTTAACCAAAAGGAAAAATGCATTTTTAACAAACTAGTTCAACTTTAAAATAAGTAGTTTAGTTTTCTCATTGTTTTCAATTAATTTTGTTCGAATTTAAGCAACGACAAAAAAAAACAATAAAAAGAATACATTTCTTGAAAACAGTAAAAAAATAAGAATTCTTAAAAAAGGGGAAAAGAGAAAAATCTGGTCAAGGTCTGGTCTAGGTCCGGCTTTATCTAGAACGCCTAGGCTGGAAGGTCTGGTCTGGCCTAGGACTGGCGCTGATGACCTATCTAAGAATAAAAAAGTTATGAGTACGATTAACCATTTTTTGACATTTTTTGATAAAATTGCAGGGCGTCCAATATAATAGAAAAAAACACTCACACTATCAAAACAAGAACTGCATTCTTATCATCTTGAGAGTCTATTCAGATCCATGTTTGCCGCTGAACAGCTAAATACACTTTTAGTAAAAAAATGAGCTTTTCCATGTTATTAAAAAAATCAATGAAGTACAGCCAGTGGCTGATAGGCTCCAACTAGAGACTGACTAGACGGTCTGGCTTGGGACAAGCAAAAAAAAACCTTACGCTTTTGGCCAGGCCCAGGTCAGACCATCTGGTCAGCATCAAGACTGGAAACCAGATAGGCTGATCTGGGCCGGGCCAGCGTCAGAAGATGTTTCCACACCGGATAGTGTGACCCTGTAAGATTACTTTATGTAGGCTATATTTATGATTGATTATTTCTATTTTAATACAGAATTCCCTGAACAATCTGCAAATCTTACTATTACAGCTGCTGTCCTAGAATAAAACGCTGGAAATCATATGTCTAGAGTGGAATTTTACGATTCACGAGTCATCACCTCAGATTTCAGTAAGAGAAGATCTGTTCGGTCCATTTGATGACCGAAACCTTGAGGTAATCTCATTTAACATATGAAAAGAGGTCAAGTCTTATTATTGCGAAATGTGTTTTCTGTCTTTCAGACAAGATGTTATGAAAATGCAGTCTTGACTTGAATTACACCTTATCAGAAGTTGGGAGGCGACAATGAAATTACAATTGATAAACCACAATCAGAAAATAGTTCATTTCCTCGAACTCTATTTTTTATTTACTGAATTCGTCCGAGATGTCTACTAAAATCCTGGAAAAAAATTTCTGGGAAATTCCGGGTTTCTTCCAGGTATCTCAGGTTTTTTTAGTCATAAATTTGTGTAGTAGGGACCATTCAAGTATGTAGTATTTTTTTAACAATAGAGTCTGAAGATTTTTACATATTTTGTACGAAATATATTATCCGGGTGAATAGAAATCCTGTAAAACAGGAAAAATAAGGAAGTTTGCACAAAAATAGGAAAATATATTCTTTTGATTGCAAATAATGTGGGTACCATATATTAAATTCAATTTAAAACGCTTCAAATTTATTACATTTTCAACGATACAGATGATTTTTTAATCAAATATTTGGAATTCCAACCAAACAGATAAAGTTTCTACCCAAAAGAAGAATTTTTAACCATGAAGATTAATCGTCAACAAAATTTATGAATTTTCAAGCAAAAAGTTAAATTTTCAACTAGAAAGCAATAATTTCCATGCAAAAAACGTATTGCTAAATTTTCAGTTTAAAAAGTAAATGGTCAAACATAGAAATGAATTTTCAACTGAAAACAAAGAATTTTTAACAAAATAGATCAATTATCATCCAAAGAGATGAATTTTCAATTAAAATAGTTAATCTGCAACAACAAAAAATTAATTTTTAACTAAAGAGTTTAATTTTCAACCAAGTAATTAAATGCACAGCTAATAAAATTTAAATTCTTAACAAAAAATGTAATAGTTGGTATTTCAAACAAAAAATATTTTAAGTTTAAATGAAGAACAGTTTAACCCAGCCAATAACACGAATTTTCGACCATAGTTTAATTTTTAACTAAGAAAAACTTTTTAGTGAAGAGAAAAAAATTCAATTAAACATTCGAATTTTCAAGCATAAATATTATTTTCAACTGAGAAAATTATAATTTTTAACCCAAATAGGGGAATTTCCAACAAATGAGAGAACTAAAATAATTAATCTTCCACAAAAAATAATATATTTTTAACAAGGGAGATTATTTTTCAACTATGTAGTTTAATTTAAAGAAAAAAATGAATTTACAACGAAAAATTGAAAAGTTAAAATATCAACCAAAAAGATTTTAATTTTAAATAAAAACATTTGGAATCAACAAAAAAGACGAATTTGAACAAAGTTTAATCATCATCCCAAAAAGATTAATTTTCAAACACAAAGTTCAATTTTGAACAAAAAAGATGAATTTTCAACACGGATAATATAAAATAGTTAAATTAATAATAAAATAGTTAAATTTTCATGCGAAGAGATGAATTTTTCATTATAATGATGAATCTGAAACCAACAAAAAAATTCATTTTCAACAAAATGTTTAAATTTTAACCAAGTAACTGAATTTTCAACACAAAATATGAATTCTCAACAAAAAATGCAATATTTAATATTTCAAACAAAAAGTTTCAAGTTAAAATAAAAAACAGTTAAGAAGGAAAGACAATTCATCAAAGCTTTCAAATTTTTAAGAAAAAATATTAAATTTTTACCAACAAGGATGAATTCCCAACAAAATAAATAAATTTTCAGCAAGAAAGACGAATTTTCAATCAAATAGTTGTATTTTCAACTAAAAAGGATCATTTTTCCAGCCAAGATAGAATAGTCATCTTTTGAATAAAAAAGGTAACTAACTGCAACAACAAAAAATAATCAGCTGAAGAGTTAAATCTAGTAATATAAACCTACTTTTACAAATGAAAAAGCATTGTTATTCAATTTTATGTAATAATTTTAACACAATTTAGCATGTACTCGAAAATATTTCCTGAGATTTACAGGTTTTCCAGGTATATGAAAAATATTCTGACAATTCCATTTTCCAGGTAAGTAGGCATCCTGATTACATTCTCTTTACTCTTATTTCCCTTCGCATCATTCCACGTATCTCTAAATGACCATATATATGAAAATCATGTGTTGGCTCATAAAACCTAAATTTATCCATGAGCCCATTGCGCTTTCAAATAATGCATCTCCTGCTTCGAGTATAAAATGACTTGCTTCCAAGTTTTTTCTCCAAAAGTCAAAAAATCTTCGAGTTCATACATTTTAAACTGTACAATAGCGACATACAGTTTGCAGAAAAATTAATATTTTCTTAGATGGATAAAAGTAAACAAATATTAAACGAACAAAAATTAGTGAAAGCAATTAAGTGTGGTACGACTATAGAGTCAGAAAACGGAAAAACAAACATTAGGGTGGTAAATGAATAATTTTCATTAATTAATTTAAGAGCAGATAGGTTAGATAGGTAGGACAGTAAGGTGACCAAAATTTGAAAATTTCGGAGAAAACCGCAACTTTCCCTGTAAAATCTTTTTAAATCTTAGAAATGTAGTTCACTATACCCTATTTAAAATGCTTAAAATCTTTCGAATCTTTTTAAAGTTTTGAAATGTTCGATAATTTTTGAAATCTTTGTAAAATATTTGAAATCTGGTCTTTTCCAAATCTTTGAAATTCTTGCACTCTTGACACAATGTTTGAAATCTTTGGGAAGTTTTGGTGAAATCTGTGAAATCGTTATTGTCAAGTGTTTCGAAATATTTTTGAGATTTCCTTAAATCTTAAATTGCGAAATCTTTTTTTATTTCTTCAAATAATGGAGTTATTTGAAATCTTAGTGAAATCTTTTCAAATCTTCTAAAATGTTTTGAAATCTTTAAAAAAATTTGAATGTTTAAAAACTTTTGGAAATTCCAAAAATCTTTATGAAATCTTTAAAATCTGATGTACACGCTCTTTCTCAAATCTTTGAAATTCTTGCAATATTTGTGAAATTTTTCTTACGTCCTTGTGAATCAAATCTTTTTAATTTGTTGAAATCATTGAATTATTTAAAATCTTAGTGAAATTTTTTTAAATCTTCTGAGATGTTTTAAAACCTTCTGCAATCGTTTCAAACCTTTGAAGTGTTTTAAAAATCTTTGAAATCTTTAAAAAGTTTTTAAATCTTTAGAAATTTTTGGTGAAATCTTTGAAATCGTTATTGTCAAGTGTTTTAAAATATTTATGAGATTTGTTTAAATTTTGGATTGTGAAATCTTTTTTATTTGTTCAAATCATTGAATTATTCAAAATCTTAGTGCAATATTTTTAAATCTTCTAAAATGGTTTTAAATATTTTAAAATCGTTTGAAATCTTTTGAAAGTTTTAAAACCTTTCGAAATTCAAAAAATCTTTGTGAAATCTTTCAAATCTGATGTACAACTTTTTTCTTACAACTTTTGTTGTGAAATCTTTTTTATTTGTTGAAATCATTGTATTATTTGAAATTTTAGTGAAATTTTTTTAATCTTCTAATATGTTTTGAAACCTTCTGAAATCGTTTCAAACCTTTAAAATGTTTTAAAATCTTGGAAATCTTTTGAAAGTTTTAAAATCTTTAGAAATTTCTTAAATCTGTTTGAAATCTTTGAAATCTGATATACATGCCTTTTTCAAATCTTTGAAATTCTTGCAATCTTTATAAAATGTTCGAAATCTTTGGAAATTTTTTGAGAAATCTTTAAATTCGTTGTCAAATGTTTTGAAATATTTGTGACAATTTGCTTACATCTTTGTTTGTGAAATCTTTTGTATACATTAAAATCATTCAATTATTTGAAATCTTATAATTAGTGAGATATTTTCAAATATTCTAAAAATTTTTTAAAACCTTTTGAAATCGTTTCAAAACTTTAAAAATCTTTGAAATCATTTAAATCTTTTAAAATTTTTTAAATAGTTTTGTGAAATTGTTGTGAAATATTTAAAATTTGGTGTACACGCCTTTTTAAATATTCGAAATTCTTTAAATCTTTGCAAAATGTTCAAGACCCTTTCAAATATTTTTAATACTTTTAAACTTTTAAAAAACTTTAGTAATGTTTTATAACAATATGTTTTATAATTCTTCAGAATATTAAAGTCTGTTCATTAAAAACTATAATATAATTGTTAAAGTATACAAAAAATGTCGAGAAGTAAGTAGCAAGATTTCTTCTAAACGAGATGTGTCTTTTATAATAGACTACAAGATTTAAATTATACTTTTCGCATTTTAATAAAATAACTGTTTGAAAAGAAAAAAAATCAATGTTTCAGTGAAAAATTTAAGGAGATTTCCAGATTTTCAAGTTTCAAGAAAATTTAAGGAGAATTCCAGATTTTCAAGTTTTTTAAGATCGCTGGGCATCCTGATATAATGTAACCTACGAATACGAGCGAAAATTTTATTAATTCTTTTTAAAATAATTAGGCAAAGAAGAACGTAACCATGTTTTTATAGATAATATTTCATTCTTTCTCCATTGATTTGAATCGTAAAAATGTTCAAATTTGTATTTCAAAGTACATAATTACAAATTAATTCTTTCATAAAACAAACATAACTTTTATCTCAAGAAGCTGACGCATCTCTCCACTTCAGATAAGCAGTCAGACAACATACCTCAGTTTATAGTCTAATGAGACAATCACGCATTGTATTTATATCTTATTATCCATCTTCCAGTATCTAGGTGTAATAAACGTTTACAAAGCAGAAAACGTATGTAAAGTGTGCATATAATTTTTTATCGTCAACTAAAGTAATCACCATAAAATGCATTAACCTTTCCTTTTTTCTATCATATTAAAAAAAAATGAAACCGAAGGGTTAAGGCGTTTCATTTAGTTATTTTAGGCAATGCTAAAGATTTTGTTGAAAAATGGCAATAGAATTTTATTAATGTTTACTAAATAGGATCTACTACTGTATAATTGTGGATACTTTTCTATTATCAATTTTGAAACTGGGAAAAACATGAACGCTGCCGCCAAAAAAGTTTTCTTGTTTTTATTTGATATGATCATGATAATTCCTGAATAGATTATCTAAAATACAAAGGTTAACAAAATTTAAGTATTATATTCCCATACGCAGTTCGTGAAAAAAGGCATCTTTGGTTGGACCAAAATTTCTTTTTTTTGGGGCCAAATAACAAAATATTTGGAATCCGAAAAGTAGAAAGTTTTAGAAAAATCATCGCCATTTTTTTAAATCAAAATATTTGAAAAAACTTCGTTCACGAACTGCGTATAGGAATATACTAATGAAACCTTTTTGGTACCTTTTATCTAGAAAATTTATCTTATTTGTTAAAAATTAAACCTTTTTGGTAGGGAATTCTACTAATTGGCTAAAAATTAAAGTATTTGCCAGGAAATGTAACTGATAAATACAAAATTACCTTTCTTCTTGACAAATTATATTTTGGCGCTGAAAATTACATTTTTTTGTAGATATTCCTCTTTTTGGCTTCAAAATTCAACATTTATATTGAAAATACTTTTTTCTCAAGATTCAACTCTCCGATTGAAAATTAACCTATTTTGTCTGAAATTCGTTTATGTTTGGTTAAAAACTAACTTTTTATTTTAAAATTTAACTATTTCATTTTATGTTAAATATTTATTAATTATAAGATGAAAATTAAACTATTTGGTAAAAAAATGGATGTATTTTGTTGAAAATTCGTCATTTTTGGCGGAAAATTAATCTTGTTTTTTGAAAATTTAACTTTTTGGTTAAGGATTCAAGTATTATGTTGGTAATTTGTCCTTTTGGTTAAATAAAATTAGTTATATATTCAATTTTTGCGTTAGAAACTTAATCTTGTTTGTTAAAAATTAATATTTTTTGTTAAAAAATCAATTACTTTTTTATGAATTCATTTTTTTCTCCCTCAAAATTTGTGAAATAATTGTAAGACCTAAAAATTTTAATTTTCGCTCCTTGAATGTTGTAAAAGAAATCCTTTAAAATTTTTGATATCACTTGAAATTCTATGCAATCTTTTACAATAATTTAAAATCTTCAAAATTATTTGAAATCTTTTTCAATGTAACTAATTTATTAAATATCCGTTTAATTTTTGCTTGGAAATTAATTATTCTAACTGAAAATTTAGCTCTTACACTTCTGACTAAAATTCCCCTCTTTAATTTGAAAATACAACTATTCAGCAAAAAAAATTATATATTTTGTAGTAAATTGTTGTGAATTGTTGGTTGAAAAGTCAACCTTTTTGTCGGGAATTCAGCTATTTTGTCAAATATTTGTCTCTTTTGGTTGAATTCAACTGTTTGAAAATTATTATTTTTTTTTTATTATTAATTTTTAAAACTAAAAATTCATGTATTTTCTTCAAAGTTTATTTTTTCTGTTAGAAAATGAAAATATATGAATTTTCAGTTTAAAAAATTGGTAATAAACAAAAATAGATTACTTTTCAACTAGTTGCATTCAACCAAACAAGACAAAATTTTAACAATATAGGTGAATCGTCAACCAAAAAGTGCAATTTTCAACAAACAAAATTAATTTTCTACATAATCTATACATTTTTAATCAAATGGTTGTATGTTTAACTAAAAGAAAAAATTTTTAACCCGAAGTGTGAGTTAAATTTTAAGTTAGACATATAAAAAGTTTAGAAGGACCTCAACGTATCTGGTAGGATTTGCAAAAATTGTAAGGAATTTAACATGCCTCAACGCATTTTAAATTCACATGTATAAAGGGATTTGAAGACATTTCCAAAGTTTTCATGGACTTTAATTCAATTTTAAGCGATTTTAAAGATATCAAGATAATTCACATATTTTCGCTGTAATTAGTTTACTAATGCGGAATCGCTATTTTTGCATAATTTCATATGAGATTATAAGTGTTCTAAAATAAATACAGTGAAACCTCGCCTATTTGAAATCCCACAAATTTCGCCTATTTGAAGTCCCCCATACACGGTTATTTCAAATTGCTCAGTTCTGTCACCTCCCACCAAGCTCCTTGTACGCTATCCTCCGCGTCAGTGGTCGACCAATTAAAAAGAGGCCCGAAAAGTGGGAAGTCCTCGTTAGTTTAGATTGATTTCATATTTATTTCAAATCTACCCGAGCTATTCGACACATGCGCAATTGACAAAGTTGCTTACAGCGTGCATCCATACAAGGCCGGGGCAGCCAATGAACGTCGTTTGACAAAAACCACCTAAAGGTCGCGGTAGAGGTGGGGGCCCTTCCAGCCTTAAAATCATCGTAAGGTGTCGTTTCAATGCCGATCAAATAGGCGAGCTTTCAGTGTAGTTCCTTTGTAGTTTCTCCACTTTTTACATTAATTCCTTCAAGAGTCTTGTAATATTTATTCCAATGATGATTATCTTGTAATTTTTTCTATAATTTTCTATAATTTTCTATAATTTTTCCTGTAATTATTCTATAATTAATTTTCTATAATTTATGGAATCTTTTGTAATATATTGCAATCCCATGCAATCGTGCAATCTTGCAATCTAGCGTACACCAGAAATCCGAGTAATTATTACACTAGCATCAGAATTTGTCGGTACGATCAGCAGCGTGAGAACTATTGAAAATCTCTCCTGACTTTGAAACGCTATTACTCGTTCTGAAAAGGAGTTGTAAACTTTTTTAAATAAACGGTTAGAAAGCTTATAAAATTCACCGTCACAGACTTTTAATACATATTTTTGACCTTTTTAGGCGAACAGACAAAGTGAAAAGATTCCAAAAAACGCAAGAATGTCTCGAATTTTATACCCAGCTTTGACCTATTTCGTGGGCTATAAAAGTGAGCAAAAATCTAAAATTCATACCACACATTCTCTAAAGTCTTATCTTTAAGTAAAGCTAAAAAATCTCAAAAAATCTTCATGAGTTCTCGAGATACGACAAAAAACTCAAAATCTTAAGTATAAAATTTCATTCGGCGATTACCGCTGTCAACCGTGAGAGCCGTGATCACCGAGAATTTCGCAGATTTTGTTTCTAAACTTCAACTCGTGCTGTGACTTAGAAAACTTATGACAAAAAATTAAAATGCAGAAGATGCAATATTTGGAATCTTATTTTTAATTTGAGCTAATAAAACTTTTAAAATCTTAACGGGTTCTCGAGATACAAATAAAAATGTCCAAGCGTATATGCTTGGAGTGTCAGTAGGCGACCACCGACTGAAACTCGGCGCAGGTACGCTTGGGCATTTTTAATCGTATCTCAAAAACACGATAAGATTTTTTTTATTTCATCAGCTTGAATATAAGATAAGACTACAAAGACTGTACCGTATAAATTTCGGATTTTTTATACTTTTTTCTAAGGTAGTGCAACAAGTTGAAATCAAGGTACAAAGTTCCAGAAATTCTTGCTTTTTTTAAACTTCTCAGGTGGTAGGTTATGTTCAAAGGATAAAGTTGTGAAGTAATTACGTTTCAAAGTCAGCAGTAATCGGTTTCAATTGATTCAATAAAAAAAATTGTTTAAGAAATAAGGATTAATTTCTCTTAAAGTTGTGGCTCTAACTTTCAATCAGAAAAGAGAATCTAATGAGTATAATATCCAGTCACACAATGGAAGTCTGAAAATACATCACCAGTAATCTTTTTTTAAATATCTGTGATAAAGTTTCGTAAAAATGTGACGCCTTTAATCCGGGTGTTCATTCACATCCGACATTCTCTCTCTCTTTTCTTTTTCTTTTATTTTCTCTTTCTATCTCTCTCTATCTTGACCCGACTTCATAAATCGTTCTACAGATATTCTCACGCGCGACGAAAATTTCTGTACGAAATTTCAGGTCGACATTCTCACTTAACCCACAAAAGGAATTATCACATATTATGAAGTAAAGCATTTTTCGTAAAACATGTGAATTTATCTTTTTTTATTAATTCATCACATCAGGTCATTTTTACCACCGGTGTTGGAATTAATAAATTCACAGAAAACCTTCATTTAAATCGGATATACGTACACATGCAAATGTTTTAATTCGAACAGATTTGATTAAATTATCAAAAATTTAAAAATCTTGACTAAATTTAAGTAATAAATTTTAATAATACTAATGAACAATGAAAATATGCTCGTGACTCTCAGAGCACGGACTCACTTCAAAGAACCAAAATAATGTCAATGGTGGCACCATAATTTTTAACACAAAATACAAATTTAGAATAACTATTTTTAGGTTTATTTGCTTTTAAGGTTATATAAATATAATCTCCTTAGAATCTTGAGAAA
>NC_046663.1:60661183-60674054 GCF_010883055.1 Belonocnema kinseyi | reverse complement strand
AAATCAAAATTTCAACAAAAAAGTCAATCTTCAACCAAATAATTGGATTTTCAAACAAAAAAAGGTAAATTCTCAACGAAAAATGTAATACTTGTTATTTCAATCTAAAAAGATATTTATTTTAAATAAAACACAGTTTAATTTGCACAGAACATACAAATTCGCAACAAAATAGTTCAATCGTTAACTAAAAAAGATTAATTTTCAATCAAGAACATTAATTTTCTGTCAAAAAATGTTTAAAACATGGTTACATTTTAAAACAAATAGATAAACATTAAACTAACATTATTAATTTTTAACCAAATAAGTGAATTTTTAAGAAAGTAGTTTAACTTTCAACTAAGTAATTGAATTTTCAACCCAAAAAGATGAATTCTCAACGCAAAAAAGAATTAAATTTTAAAACAAGAGTTTGCAATTTTCATTAAAAAGAAAAAGATGACATTTATTTAATACTTTAAAATCCTTTAAATCTTCGAAATCTTTATGCACTTTTTTGAAACCTTTTAAATTCTTTATGCCCTTAGTGTCCGTTTGAAATCACTGGGATTTTCTCAAATTTGCTAACAAATTTGTAATCTTTTGAAATCTTCAGAATGTTTTTAATCTTTCAATTTTGATATCCTTATTCAAATCTTTGTAACTCTTGTATTATTTTGAAATCTGTATGAAATTTTTTCTGAAATCTTTAAAATCTTGGACGTTTCTTGAAATCTTAGAGAGCTTGTCTACTATGCCCTTTTTGACATCATTAAAATTCTTGAAATATTTTGGAACTTTTAAGTTATTTTGAAACCGTTGTTAAATATTTGAAATCTTTATGAAATATTTGAAATATTTATGAAAATATTCATTAATATTAGTATATGAGACCTTCTGAAGTCGTCTTAAATCTTTGAAATGTTTAGAAATCTTTCTGAAACCTCATATATTCGATTGAAATCACTGGAATATTTGAAATCTTTGTAAGATCTTTAAGAATCTTCGAAAAATTTGAATCGTTTAAAATCTTCGAAATGTTTTGAAATCTCTGAAATTGAGTGTACTTTACACTTGTTTCTACAATTTCATTTGGTGAGAAAATGTATTTTATTCAAATTCAATTTCTTTTGTAGAAAATTAAGATTCTTACTTGAAAATTTATCTTTTGGGTTGAAAACGAAACTATTTTGTTGAAAATTGAACTTTTTGGTAAAAAATGCTTGCATATTTTTGAAAGTTAATTTTTTTAAATTAATCTTCTCGCTTGGAAATTCATCTATTTGGTCAAAAATGTAGTTGAAAATGGGTTTGTTCGGTTGAAAATTTATTTTTTACCTGCAATTTTAAATACTATATTTTTTATTGTCTTTTTTTTTATTGTCTTATCCTTTAAATTACAAATTCAACTATTGGGTTAAAAATCGACGCATTTTGTTGAAAATTCGTTGTTTTTTAAAACGATGTTTTACCCTGAATTTAAAATATTCCATTTTTTATTGTAAATTTATCTTTCTACATTTAAAATTCAGCTATTGAATTTTAAATTCATGTATTTTATTTTTAGTTACTCAAGAAAAAATAACTTACCTAACACTGCCCACTACAAGAAACTTAAATCCAGTAAAATGGCGCTTACCTGAAACACAGAAAAAATTTAATTAATTTTTGCGCATATAAATTTACAATAATAAAAACGTAAATAGTTGAAATTCATATCTAAAGTTGAGATCCACTGATTTGCGAATGATAAGGTATCGCCTTTCCGTTCCGGTTACTGCGGCGCATTCCTTAATTTCGTCTCACCTTAATGAGAATTAAGCATTTTCGTCTAGATTTAAACTGCACGTGTCGTGGAAGGATGAAATTTATTTTATTCACAGCGTATTCATATTTTTTGTTCCTTTTTCGCGAAAAGAAAATCCACCACGCTTTTGAATTTAATTTAAATTTGAAGGAGACTAAAAAAAACTAATAGAAGGAAATTAAGCTTACAGTTAGCTGAAACAAGCTTTTCAAGTAGAAAATTATCATTTTGGGTATAAATTTGTTTATCAGATCGTATATTTCTGGTATACATATTTTCAATTTGATAAAGTGCAAAGTTTACTTATGCGGGAAACATCTCTACAGCGAATAATATAATCTACAGTGGAAATTCATTAATTAAGAGCACAAATAAAAGAAAAATAATTAATTTTAATTATAATTTATGAACACGTACAGTATTTTAACTATTACTTAAATTGAATTAATTACTTTATACCTTATAGTACTTTTATTTAATGATTTCGACTGTAGGTTGCGTATTATCGAATGTAGGAAGGTTTCTCCTATTTAAGGTTAGAAAATACTGCAAAATCCGATAAACTTAGAAAATGATGAATGATTTTGTGGGTAGTAGTAATTTCAAAAATTCTGAATAAACTTTGTTTTTATTGATATTTTTTTCAAAGACCGTAAAATTTATTGATATTTCTTGAAATCTTTTAATATCCTAAAATCTTGAAAGTACTTTTAAATCTTTCAAATTTTCTAAAATCTGAAATCTTCAGAAATTATAGAAAATTCTTCAAAACAAAATGAAATTTGTTTAAATCCCTTAAAATAATTTAAATTTTTGGAAATTTTTTGACATTTTTTAAAACCTTTGGAATCTTTTGTAGTCCCTTAAAATTTTGTAAAGGTCTGGAAAATTCCTGGATATCTTTTAAAATAACATAAAATCTTTAAAATATTTTGAAATCTCTAGAATCCCTAAAATCTTGTGAATAATTTTTTAAATTTCCATTAAAATATTATGAAATTTGTAGAAATCCCTTCTAATCTTTTACGATATCTTAAAACCTTAAAGGTCCTATAGAATACTTCGAAATCCTAGGAAATTTTTTTAAATCACAAGGAATAATTTGAATTCCTTCAAATTCATTAAAATTTTTAGAAATTCCTTGACAACTTTCAATTCCTTTTAAATATTTTAATACCCCTTAAAATTTTTTAAAGCTTTTGAAAATTCTTTAAATACTTTAAAATACCCTGTAAAATCTGAAAACTCTGAAATCTTGAAACTTATTTCAAATCTTTCAAATTTGTTTAAATCTTTGGAAATACCTTGAAATATTGATAATCTCTTCAAACTTACGAAATGCTTTGAAATTCCTGAAAACTTGTGAATAAATTTTTTGAAATTTCATTAAAATTTCATAAAATCCGCTAAACTCCCTTTAAATCTTTTAGAGTAACCTAAAACCATATAGGTTCTGTAGAATAATGCCAAATCTTCCGAAATTCAGGGAAATTACCATATTTAAACCACAATAGATTTGTTTAAATCTCCTCAAATTATTAAAATTCTTGGAAATATCTTTAAATCTTTGAAATCCTTTGAAATATTTGTAAATCCTTTTAAAGACTCTTTAGAATATTTATAATTAACCTAAAATCTTATAAAGCTTTTGTAATTTCTTGAAATTTTGTTTGTTATTGGAAATACCTTGAAATATTGAAAATCTCTTTTAATATTTGCATGGCTTTGAATTCCTTTAATTCCTGTGAATGAGTTTCTTGAAATTTTATTAAAATATGATAAAATCCCTTACAAAAGTCTTGAAAGTTTTTAAAATATCGTAAAACCTTAAAGGTCCTGTAAAATACAAATCTTCTAAAAGTTCAGGAAATTTCTTTTCAGAATTCAACAATTTTGTTAAACGTTGATGTATTGATGTATTTATTTTTTTGAATGTTTGCATTTTGTCATCGGTTTGGTTGCAAACAATTTTTTGTTATAAATTCATCAATGTCATTGAGAATCCAACTACAGTGAAACCCTTCAATAGCCCTCCCTTCTATAGCCCTTCCGAGAATTGACGCCGCGCCGCAGGTAGGTATAACAGGAATTGCGCGAGGTGCACGGGGTCTGCGGTTGCCACTCAGCCAAGCACTCAGGCGTAAGCAAACAAAAACGGAGCTGGCTATAATGAATTAGATACCACCCACCGTCAGCCCCAAAATTGGCACTATAGAAAAGTTTAACTGTAATTTGTTAAAACCTCGTTTTTTTCGTTTAATTGAACTAGTTCAAAGTTCGCCTATTGGTGGAAAATTCATTTTTTATGGTTGGAAACTCATCTTTTTTGGTTGAAAATGAACTTTGCTTGTTTAAAATTTAACTTTTGGGGTCAAAAATGTCACATTATTGTAGATAATTCACCCTTTTCTCTTAGAAACACAACAACTTGTTTGAAAATTGATGTATTTTCTTGAAAGTTTATCTTACTACTACTCACTTGGTTCAAATTTCTTTTTTTTTTTAATGTTTTTAACACTCACCTCTGGTTCAATATTTATCTTTTTTGTGAGAATTCAACTCTTTTATTAAAAATTCGTTTTTTTCTTCATTTAATTCAACTACTTGAAAATTCGTCTTTTGGTAGAAAAATCATCTTTCAAACTGTCTTCTGCGAGATTCGTCTTTTTAACTTCCGAATTCAAATGTTTTTGGTTAAATTTAAATCTTTTTTGCTAGAACATGGTGCCCAGCGATTGTCGGAACCAAATTCCTTACATCTCCTTTTTTACATTAAATAATTAAATAAACGTTTTTTATACATATAAACAAATGAGCCATTTAATTTTTGATTGGGCAACAATTCCTGAAGAAGGCCGAACAACAAAAAAACAAATTCTTAATTATTTGTGAACATTCTTCGTCTGTATGAAATCTTTGGAAATATTTTAAAATATTTGTAAAGTCTTGGAAATCATTAAGATCTTTGAAATCCTTGTGTAATTTTATATCATCTTTTGAAAACTTAATGTAGTCTTTGAAATATTTGTGAAATCTTTCTTTTATCTTTGTAATCGTTTGAAATCACTCGAATATTTGAAATCTTTTGAAATCTTCTCTAAAGTCATAAAATCGTTTCAAATCTTTCAAATGTTTTGAAATCCTTGAAATCTGCTGTACTGTTCCGTTTTTTGAAATCTCTGAAATTCTTTTACTCTTTTCAAATCCTTATGAAGTCTTTCAAATATTTGCGAAATCTTTCTAAAATCTTTTGTATTCGTTTTAAATTAATATAATATTTGAAATATTTGTCAAGTCTTTTTGATATCTTTTACATTCATTTGAAATCACTGCAATATTAAAAATGTTTGTGATATCTTATACAAAATCTTCTTAAAAACATTTGAAATCGCCTAAAATCTTTACAATGTTTTGAAATCTTTGCAATCTATTGCACTGTATCCTTGTTAAAATCTTTGAAATTTTTGTATTCTTTCGATATCTTTATGCATTTTATATGAAATCTTTTAAGGTTTTGTGAAATATGTTGAGATCTTCTCAAAATTAAAATTTTTTTTTTCAATCTTTGACACGTTTTGAAACCTTAAAAATCCCTTAATACCCTTCTTAAAATCTTTAAAATCCTTTAACCCTTTGAAAGTTGAAAAATATTTTTGAAATGTTTGAAATCTTTGTAAAATATTCAAAATCCTTGAAATCTTTTAAGTCTTTGTGAAATCTTTGTCAAATTTTGGTTTGTAAAATCTTTTGTATTTTTTGAAATCATTTAATAATTTGTAATCTTCTAGAAATTTTTTTAATCCTTTCAAAAGCGTTTTAAATCTTTGCAATTTTTCAAAATACTTGAAATTTGTCGTACTGTACCATTTTTCAAATCTTTGAAGTCCTTTAAAAAGTTAATGTTTCAAAAGCTTTGTGAAATTGTTGCGAAATCTCTCTTGAAATCCGGTAAGCATGCTTTTTTAAATTGTGGATATCTGTGAAGTGTTTGGAAATGTTAAAAAGATCTCAAATATTTTGAAATGCTTAAAATATTTTGATATCTTTAATGAAGAAAAAATCAATTATATCTTGATAAATAGAAAACTTTAGAGCAACAATATTTCGTCTAAACGAGATACATTTTTCATAATAAAATAAAAGATTTAAATCACTCTTCGCATTTCAATAAAATTACTGTTTCCAAAGCACACAAATAATTTTAATTCAAGGTTCTCGTGAAAAATTCGGGGGGACTTCCAGGTTTTCAAGGTTAAAAAAATCAATGAAAATTCCAGGTTTTTAACGTCCAGGTTTTTAAGGTCCTTGGATAAAGTCGTATTGTTTGTAGAAGGTTCAACTATTTTCTTAAAACTTTTTCCTTTTGAATTAAAAATTCAAATTTTATGGCAAGGAAAGTAATCACAGAAAATCGTCGATCCTCCAATGTATGCCGAAATAAGTGTTCAAGTGAGTTGCAATAAATTTGAGCCACACACAGAGCAACGTGAAGTGTCGTCTACCAACTGTCAGTCACCTGTCAAGATGATTTTGTTGGACATTATTTGGGTAAAATAGATGTTGATAAGCAGATAAGTTATAATAATAATTACCTAAATTTTAATTTTTTCTTATTTACCAGCGACTATTAGTGTCTTGGAATAAAAATTGGACTTAACGTGAGATAATATCCAAATTTTAGGTTAGTCAAAACCTACATGACATTCAAACCACCAAAGCCGGGATGTAAAAACTAAAAACAAAATCGTAACCGTCTGCATCTTAATTATTGATGCCTGTTCATTCGAAGGAATTTCCTCTAGATTTTCTGTATTTAACAAAGTGAAGTTAGCTGGTGGTTGAAGTGAAAATACCATTGACATATAGAAATGGACCGGTAACGCTTTGGGGAGAAATGAAATGGCCTTTAGAGAGAGTAAAAACATGTGAGACGTGAACCTGCCTTTATCTGTTTCAGGACTCTGTCAAGTGAATTGGTGTCCCCGGGTATTACCTAAATATTCTGTACGATTAATTAAAAAAAAAAGATGAACAATGCATGAGAAATTTGTAGTTATAATAAATTGAATTTTAAAGAACATCCATGTAAAATAACCTGTTTCAGATAGATTATTTTTAAAACTTGGTAACCTTCAATTCTTCTTGAAATTGGTTTGAAAATGCTACAATAATAATCGTTTTGTGAGTTCAAAAATAATGTAATAACTGTCGATATTTGAACAATATTTCTATAACATTAGAAATAACCATTTGTATTGCATAGGTACAAAACTTCATATTTTGAGGTTTTGTTTTTGTTGTAATATTTTTTATTTTACTATATTCAATAAGTTTACTTACGTGTGAAAACATATCCCCATATAAACGTCTTGACAACGCCCACAAACTACACAGGCTGCCACCATTTTTTATATTTACTTACGATAAATGATAATTAAATAAATAATAAATAAATCAGTTCTGAAAAGTGCGATGAATGTCACATTATTGGGACACTCGCGACACAAAGCACGGTCCTGTGCTGCGCCAAACTTCACCCAACGAAAATGTTCTCGACCAATCAGCTTTATCTAGAAAGAGATAGGTCTACGTCTCATATGTTTTTTCTCTCTCTAGAGCCCATTACACAGTATTACAGGTCCATTTCTATATGTCGATGGAAAATACCTAATTTTATACAGACGGTCATGAATTTTTTTACACATCCCGGCTTTAGTTTAAATATCGACGGCCATAACTAACCTAACTTTTGAAAGTAGCATTAGGAAGTTATCATTTTATTCTAAGTGACTAGTACGCACTGTTAAATGAAAGAAAGTTGAAAATTAGGCAAATATTATTCCAATTAGTTTCCTTATTAACAATTATTTAGTCTAATATCGCAAAGCGAATAGTTTCTTTGACAGGTATTCAGGTGGCTGACAGCGCGGTTCAGCAGTCCACAACCCCCGACATGATCCACAATTCAGTCTCCGAACGATACTTTCCCCTAGATACCCAGATGCGCACCTATGTTCAGAGGAATACATTTGAGACTTGAAAATTCTCTCAAATGCTCATTGGGAGACCAATTAAATTTGAACTGCAACAAATTTAATACCAGCGTTTTTCTGTGATCTTTCTTGACTTTAAAAAAATTGACTTTTAGCTTGAAGATTTAATTATTTGGTTAAAAATTCAACTATTTTGTTGAAAACTCATACAGAAAATCTTGAAATCTTAGAAATTTAAAGAGTTCATATGGAATCCAATATGGAATGCAATACACAATTTTGGGCTCCGTTACGGACGTTTATGGACGACCCTTTAGTAGACGTCAAATTTCGTGGTTTTTTTTATTTTGTAACAAACTGAAACGAGTTCGTGGAATAAAAATTTAACGAAAAAAGTCGAAGTGAAAAAACGTTGAAGAAAGTTCAGTTGAGAAGGACAAAAAGTAAAAAAGAGAGGATGCGCTAAAGATAGAATCACGACAGGCTCGAGAGATTCGACCTTAATCTGAACGAATTGTGGGAGCTGTTTAGTAAATTTATCTGACGATCGGTTCAGCTGTGTAGGTTATATATTATATTTTTATCGGCGTGAAATTCTATCGGGTTTAGTAATTTTTTTTTGTTTATGAAAAAAATGACTGCATAATTTATGGTAGTTCTATACAGGAACAAGTTCAATTTTTCTCCATTTATTGAGAATTTTGTTTATTTTTCTTTGATACAGAGTTCACGCAACTGCTTTTACTATAAAAAATGAAAAATTTATAACGCTTCGATTTTAAATTGAGTGGAAATAAAGTATTTTAGATGAACATAAAACATCTTTTTCCATTAACATTAATTACAATGAGTGTAAAAAAATGACTTGCAAGATAAACGATTATGCTCTTATTTTATCATTATAATTTTCGTATTAAATGAACATCTATTTTCAGCTATTTTTCAGGTCAAAATAGCAGTTAAATTTTCTTCTGGAGGCTTAAAATATGAAAATTATTTCATTATTATTGTATTACTGTATGTAATTCTTATTTTCTGTATTTTTTTACGCCTTCAGTTCAAATATCATATTTACAAAAGTTAACTGGGATTTAATATTATTCCAAAAATTCCCAAGGATTTTAAGAAATTACAAGAAACTTAGTTAATAGGATTTCACAGAATTTTCAAAGCTTTAGATGGAAATTTTCTAATATTTCTATAAACTTCAAATAATTTCACAAGAACTAAGAGTTTTCGTCAGAATTCAAAAACTTGAAGGGGGTTTCAAATATTCCAGTATTAATAGTGCAATTTATAATTATAAATTTTACTTATTTATTATTATATTATTTTTATTTATTATTAATATTACAATTTTCAGAGACTGAAATTTACTTTTTAACAAAAAAAATGAGCTTTCAACAAACTTGTTCAATTTTCAACAGATCAGTTGAATATTTAATTTAAAAAGATAAATTTAGAACCTATAGTTCAATTTTCGAACAAAAACTAATTTTCCGACAAGAAAAGTAATTTTCTACCAAAAAACACGAGCTTTCAGCAAAATACCTTACTTTTCAACATGACTCTGAATTTTATAGTAAAACGAACTAAAGAGTTAAATTTTCATTAAAATAATTTAATTTTCAACAAAAAAGTTTATTTTCAACTGAATAGTTTAATTTTATACCAAGTGGTTGAATCCTCAACCAAACCAGATTAATGTATGCCCAACCAGTTGAATTTGTAATTAAAAAGGGTAAATTTTCAACCAAGAAGATTATTTTTCGATTCAAAAAGGCGAATTTTTAACAAAATATATGATTTTTTAACTTGAAAAGATCAATTTTCAATAAAAATATCAATTTAAAAAAATGACACAGTTACATTTTTAGTTTTTAAAAATTAATTCTTAAGTTAAGATGAATCTGAAACAAAACAAAAAATTATTGTTTAAAAAAGTAGTTCAACTTTCAATCCAGAAACTGAATTTCTGATCAAAAAATATTACTTTCCAACAAAATAGTTGCATTTTCAACAAACTAATAAAATTTTCAACTAAATACTAGAATTTTTAATTAAACGAGATGAATTATGGACGAAAAATATAATTGTAAAAATAGTGGACTTTTAGCTTTTTCAAATCGGTAACCTAGTTTATGAGCGGCCCTTAAGCTTTTAAGATATTTTAACAGACTTCAAGGGATTTCATAATGCATTAATGATATTTCGAAAGATTTTTCAATATTTTTCAAGAATTAGAAAAGATTTTAAGAGATTTTAAAGAATTTCAAAGATTCTAATGTGGTATAAAAGATTCCAAGGAATTTTCAAGCATTGTAACATATTTTAAGGCATTTCCAAAGATTTAAATAATCTTAAGAGCTTTGAACACATTTTTTGTGATTTTAAGGAATTTCCTAGAATTTTTATAATTATTTATTATTATATATTATTTTATAATATCTAAATTCAGAACGAAAAAATAAGTATATTTAAATATTAGATCTCAAGTTTTCTTTTGAAAAATATAAAGCTAAAAATTTGAAAAACGTAGTCATGGAAAATTCTGGGGCATGTTACCGAATGAGATTAAATTATATTTAATCGAATTAAGAATATAGGATAAGAATAGAATATGAATAAAATAAGAATATAATGAGAGTAAGACTAATAAAAATCATATTGAAAAAAGGTCAGGTTTTCTTATAATTAATTTTAATTATCTTCGAAATCAAATGGACGTTCAGCAATAATAATTAATAATAGTCAAGATAATCATTCCAGAATAGACTCGAGGTATTTAATTTAATTCACATTCAAGCTGTAGTGCATCAAGTTCAATTTTTCAGTGGCGCCTCCTTAAATTGCACACTTATGAAATTTTTACATTATAATCTTAGATTCCTCATAAGCAATGAAAAGAATCTGATAAGAATTCACATTTCACGTTTCGTAAAAGTTATCACGGTTTTCACACGAGATAAAAAAGTAATATGAATCAACATCAGTGGGTACGTTCATCCTGATAATCAAGTATCAACTCGGATGCATCGTCACTGCAGAAAATGCAAAGCATGGCCGAGTTGATAAACTACATATGTAGTAATAAATTCATGATATAATAATTAACTAACAGATCTGATTCAAAGAGTTAACAAGTTAAATTATAATTTCCTTATTTTGGAATTAAGATTCTTGACATATCTTAATTTAAACGAAAAGATCGTTGAAAATATAGGCGCATAAAGGAGGGTAGAAACAGAGTAATGCAAGAATCTGAATTTCATTAAAAAAAGGCGGTTGACTTTCAGATGTAACCAAAAGGATCATCCGCGAGTTGAAAGTCAACTGATGATTATAACATGACTTTCAGTAACGCGCTTGGTTGAAAATCAGCTGCTTTATGTATGTAAAATGTACTTTATAGGTTAATTTAAGGTAGAAAGATTGTTGACTTTCCGTCAACGCGTACGTCTGAAATAAAACTTATAGGTTGATTCAAGTCAGTTGATTGTTGAAATTCATAAAATTTATGCGCTATCGTTCAGTTATTAGGATCATGAAATTAATATAAAATTAAAAATTGAATTATTTTATGAAATAATTTTTTTTTTTAAATGCAAGCATTGAATAAAAAATCCATCTGGGGAATTTTATCCCTTATATCATCTGAAACTGTTTATAGATTATATATACGGAAAAAAATTCTTGAGGCGAACGAGTGAATAGAGAATATATTAAACTCAAAGAAAGTGTATGCTTGCATTAGGTAAAACGTTTAGTTAGAAGAGTTACACATTTAGTTACTTTATGTAAATTGTTCTCGTAAATCAGGAATTTGGGCAAAATTGCTAAGTTGGAAAGTTTATTATTTTCGACAGATTATGTATAATTGTACTATCTTCAGATTAGAAAAAAAATTTAGTTGTTATAGAAATATATTAACTTACAGCAGCCAATCTTTCGTCTGGTATCGCGAAAATGAATTTCCCTAAAATCCGTGTAATGCATTTGAAGGTCAAGTTTGTTGTTTTTATCGCGTTTCTTGATATTTCAATATAGTTATCGCCTACAATCGAAACAAATGTAAATTATTATTACTGCATCATAAACTCCATTTAATATTAATAATCGCGCACATTTTAAGTGGTAAAAAGCGTTTAATTGTCCAAAGTAAATCTCAACTGTCACTGCTCCCGATTAGACTGTCGCCATTTTATTTCGTTGCTCCCATAATGCACCGGCGCTCTTCCGACAATTGCTTCAGACACCTATTCTTAATATCCCTATTATAGCTATACTTATTAGGGATTTGACTGTACGATATCCCTGGTATATGGAAAATGGTCAAGGATATTCATTTTCGCTGATCCAGCGATCTTTCTAAATTCCTTCGTTCGTTTTCAACCTAATGTTTGGCTATAATAAGGAATAATATCCCTGTCACAGCTCAATTTTTTTTACCGTGCGTGTACATTAAATAAGGCACTTATATCCATTTCAACCTTCCAGATACAGAACGTAAATCTTCAATCCTTTTTTATATCTTTTTTTTTTATCACATATGTGCGATTATTCTATTCATAATCACAATCCGTTATAGATCTGAGTACATATATCAAAATAGGAAACGTTGACGAAACGACTGTCATGAGCTCAGTACAGTGTTGATCGATACTATCCAGCGCTATTAACGCCATATTGGCTACTCTCAGCTGCTCTCTTGGCAACTCTGCTAAAATCGCCGAAAGCCATCTTGCGTTTGCGCATCGCATTTCGCGCACGCCTTTCTGCCAGCACAAATTGAATTTCAGAGCGCGCGAATGAAAATCATCCTAAACTCAACATACCTGTTAGTTAATCATCATATTACTCGTATATCAGATAGGGGTCACTGCACTTAAGTTCTATTTCTGGTTGAAATTCATTGACTTACTTAATTTAATGCAAAAATGAAATTCATATACATTTAAAATTCATCATCTTGTGTTACTGTGAACGTTATCAACAGAGTGGGTGCCATTACAAAAAGTTAAAAATAATAAATATGCTAAAATTGCAATATATAATTTTTAAAAGCATATTTTTAAAAACGTCAATTTAT
>NC_046663.1:60658610-60661083 GCF_010883055.1 Belonocnema kinseyi | reverse complement strand
TTGCTCACTCATAGTTTCAACTGTACTTATTATTACAGATTTAACAGCCTACAATGCTCTGAAAATAGGTAGGTAGCGTGATTTTTCCGAAAATAGGAGAATAAATTCCTTCAAATAAAATTAATGTAAGTATCACATTTTTAAGATTTAAGCTCGAAATAGATTGCATTCTTAACAAAATAGTTGATTTTTCAACCAAAAATATGAGTTTTCTATCAAAAGATATGAATGTTTAACAAAACAGTTGAGTTTTGAAGCTAAAAAAACGAGAAAGAGGGAAAGATATTTTAAAACAACGAAAAACAAAGAATTCTTTGAATTCCTCGTTTGCATCTTCTGGAAAAATTTCACCTGCTCATAATAATTCAATATGACGTGTTTCAGAAGAAAATTGAAAAGAAAGTATTAGGTAAAATCACGACAACCTATCATTTTCTCATAATTCAGAGTAATTAACACAGCCATTAATCCTTACACAGGCTTGATCAATGTCAAGACTGAAATACAAATGAATTTCTTCCAATTTTCATACTCCACAATATGAAACAACTATGATTTAATTTTGTTCTAGTGCATTTTGACGTCCTTTCCTTTGTTCAAAATTAAACTTTTTTTTCTATGACAATGCAATCCTTACAAAGAAGAAATTAGGGATCTATTTAGTATCAGGTTATTTTCTTACAAAGTCATTTTGAAATTTAGTTATGTTCACTCCCTTGATCGATATCAAAACTGGAAAACAATTAAATTCCTTTCAATATTCATATTGCACAATAAGAAACAATTATGTTTTAATTTTGTTTCAGTACGTTTTGACCATCGACATATAGAAATGGACCGGTAATGCTGTGGGGAGAACGGTAATGGGCTCTAGAGAGAGACAAAACATTTGAGACGTAGACCTATCTCTTTCTAGATAAAGTTGAAAGGTCGAGAATATTTTCGTTGGGTGAAGTTTGGCGCAGCACAGGACCGTGCTTTGTGTTGCGAGTGCCCCAATAATGTGACGTTTATTGCTCTTTTCAGAATTGATTTCTTTATAATTTATTTAACTGTAGTTTATTGTAAATAAATATAAAAAATGGTGGCAGCCTGTGTAGTTTATGCGCGTTGTCAAGACGTTTATATGGGGATATGTTTTCATACGTAAGTAAAGTTATTGAATATAGTAAAATAAAAAATATTACAACAAAAACAAAACCTCAAAATATGAAGTTTTGTACCTATGAAACAGAAATGATTATTTTTAATGTTATAGAAATATTGTTTAAGTTTTTGACAGTTTTTACATTATTTTTGAACTCACAAAACGATTATTGTTGTAGCATTTTGAATCCAATTTCAAGAAGAATTGAAGGTTACCAAGTTTTTAAAATAATCTATCTGAAACAGGTTATTTTACATGAATGTTCTTTAAAATTCAATTTATTATAACTACAAATTTCGAATGCATTGTTTATCTTTTTTTTTTTTAATTAACCGTACAGAATATTCAGGCAATACGCGGTGCCACCAATTCACTGGACAGAGTCCTGAAATAGATAAAGGCAGGTCTACGTCTCATATGTTTTTCTCTCTCTAAAGCCCATTTCAGTTTTCCCCAAAGCGTTACCGGTCCATTTCTATATGTCGATGGTTTTGACATCCTTTCATTTGTTCTAAATTAAATTTTTTTCTTTATGACTCAGAAATCCTTACAAAGTAAAATGAGAGATTCTATTTGGTTTTGACTTATTTTATTATAAACTCATTTTTAAATTCAGTTATGTTCACCCTATTAATCAATATCAAAACAGGAAAACAATTAAACTCCTTTCAATATTCATATTACAGAATATGAAACAATTACACAGCCACACAAAAAAAAGTGTGCGTATCTGGTAACAAGGCACACGTATTCCTATGGATTTTGGGGCGCTGAATTCAAATTTGGTATCAAAAATCACCCATCACGTCATGGTTGAGCCATAACCTCAAAAAATGACGAAAAATCATGCACTGAGGCAAATAAATTTCAAAATAATGCCAATGATTCAAATTTTCACTTCAAAAACATGTCGACAACTGTGAAGGACCAACCCTTGCCTGATATCAACTTATTTAACATAACTTTACCCAACAGAACCTGACCTCACCTAACCTGAATTAACAGAAATTTATTGAACTATACGTAAAGCTCTGGAAGCATATTTTCTCAGTAGCATATGTGTGCTACATCGAATGGGTCAACTCGAGCCTAACCTAGAAATAAATCTAACTTAGCCTAACCTAACCTAGCCTCACGAAACACAATTAAACTGATTGTGTTGTCCCGTTGTGTTTGCGGTACCGTTTCATTCGGCTTCGGCTTAACCTATATAGAGGTTTAACATATCCTAACCTAAAAAAACCTGACCTAACCTAACCGATTACGCTGGCAACCCTGTTCTTGCGTACTTTCATATTTTGACATTAATAGCAGTAAATGTCTGGA
>NC_046663.1:60648187-60658510 GCF_010883055.1 Belonocnema kinseyi | reverse complement strand
CACAGTTGTCGACATGTTTTTGAAGTGAAAATTGGCATCACTGGCATTATTTTGAAATTTATTTGCCTCAGTGCATGATTTTTCGTCATTTTTTGAGGTTATAGCTCAACCATGACATGATGGGTAATTTTTGATACCGAATTTGAACTCAGCGCCTCAAAATTCATAGGAATACGTGTGTCTTGTTACCAGATCCGCACAGTTTTTTTGTATTGCTGTGTTATGATTTAATTTGGTTTTAGAACACTTTGACGTCCTTTCATTGGTTCAAAATTAAACTTTTTTCTGTATGACTCAGCAATCATTACAAAAAAAAAATTAGGTATTCTATTTGGTTTCAGGTTATTTTTTTACAAACTCATTTGTAACTTCAGTTATGTTCACTCTCTTAATCAATATCAAAACTGGAAAACAATTAAATTCCTTCAATATTCATATAGCACAGTATACAACAATTATGATTTAATTTGGTTTCATTTGCATTTTGACGCCTTTTCATTTCTTCAAAATAAAACTTCAATTTTTTCTGTGACAGTTACATTACCCTTTTGAGTAAAATCAAATTTAAAACCAAAAAAAGTATTTGCGAAAGCAATAAAATAAAATTTCTATCATAATGTTAAAAAGGAATGTACCAACTCTATGGAAAAAGAGTGTGCTTCACAGAGAAATGTTTCTCGAATGAATGATGTGAATCTATTATTGCACTTGCAAGAATAGTGTCCAGTCACGTTTAACCTCTTGATCAAGGGTACGACCACAATGCCTGCAAGTCCACTCAAATGTTGATTATTATGCGGTAAGCGCAATATTCTTCAATAAAAAATCAGATCTGATCGTGTAAGTGCAATATTGAGCTCCACTCTTGTCAACAACAATTAAAAGAACATTATTTTGTAAGAGCAATAAGATACTCTGACACTGTCCCTCTTTCCTCGCATAATTTAAACCCTTACATCTTTTGAGAAGGCCCCAGTTTACTTTATTAATTTATTTAACTACTTTAAATGGTTAAAAAGAGCGTGGAAAATTAGCTCCTATGACTGTGTTATGAGCTCAGTAATACATGTTCGAGACAGCAAAACAATGTTTTGAAGAGCATTTAGTAGGTTTATTAGAAACCTGACATCTGAATGTGTTATCAGCCTTCGACTCATTGAAGCCAATCGCTTACCGAATGTCACGTATCAATTCAAATGAGAATATTGAGGCTTTGAATTGACTTTATTATCTATCAAGAACGCACCAGATTTATTATCATCAAGAATTTTTCTGATCACGGTCTCAGTTTCCAGATTAAATATTTTCGGAGATAAGTTACTTTGTAAATATACGTAATCTAATTCCAAGATTTAAAAATAAAAAGTAGGTACGTTATTAGGAAAATTCACCACTCTCGTAGTGCTTTCCATTATAAAATAGTACTCGTCATATTTGGAATTTGTGTTCGAGTAATTTCCGAGTGATTGCAACTAAATTTAGAGATATTCCTTATTTTTCTTCTGTGGCCAGAAGTAGTTATCTGTTTTCTAATACTGAAATTTTATAGATTCAAATTATCAGATGATCTAATATGTTTTATTTTGCAATTTTAATATTTGCATTTCGATTTTGCCATTCATTTAAAATTAATGGGCCGTAAAAATATGCAACGTGAAGCACGTGCATATAAATGGATATTTATTTTACTGTCACCTATGGCTGTCGACTTTACTACTGGATCGTTTTAATGTTGACTGCACAACTTGTTCGACTACATGCATAAAATAGCGAGTCTAATCGTCGATCCTAATCGATGATTAAGATACAAGAGAATAATTTTCAAAGATACAACTTTAGCAATGGTTTACTACTGAACAAGATTAGTAGATTCGCAATTTTATAGCATAAGATTTAATTTTCCTGTAAATTCATTCACATTTACAAGTATACGTCAACTCCACTAAGATGGCGCGCGCACAAATGTATTTTTCAAGTTCTCAGAGTTTTTCATGATTGTTCCGTGACCAATTTTTCATTTTTCCTAAAACTACTAATTTTGATCAAAATAGTCTAATTTTAATTCAAAGAGATACATTTTCAACTGAAATGATGAATCTTCAAGTACAATGAATTTTTTACACAATAGTTTAACTTTTGACACCAAAAAATAATTTCCATCAAAAATAAGAATTTTTTACAAAACATTTCATTTCCAATCTGCAATTATTAATTTCCTACAGAAAAAGACAATTTCTCACAAGTTAATTGAATTTTCAACAAAAAAAAAAGGTTAATTTTCTAATCAAAAAGACAAATTTTCAAAAAAATACATAAATTTTTTAAATGATAAAGAATACATTTTTAACCGAAAATGGAATATTGTGGAATTTTCAGATAAAATATTTACTTTGAACAAATAAAAATCGAATTTTTAAAAAGAAAGATCAATTTTAAACCAAAGAGGCGAGTGTTACAAAAATATGAATTTTAATTTCCTACCAAATTGTTGAATCTTCCACCAAATGAGATTAATTTAGACCCGACCAATTGAATTTTGATTCTAAAAAGGTGAATTTTCAATCAAGAAGATTTATTTTCGATAAAAAAAGACGACGAATTTTTAACATAATACATGAACTTTCTACTAGAAAAGATCAAAATATTTACATTTATTCAACAAAAGAGATGAATTTTTAACTAAAATAATGAATTTTAAGACAATATATTTTCAATAAAAGAGTTTAACCCAAAAAAAACACAGGGCCACAAGATGAAATTGAGGTGGAGCATCTCTCAGCCTAATTGACCTTTATGTTTCTGCAGTCGCTGATCACGATTCTAGTGTCCATATGACCCTATCATATTTAGATTAAGGTCAAATGAAGGTCAAATACCTTTATTCGATTGATGCAATTTTTTTGACCTCGGGTTCTGAAAGAGCAGAAAATTTTACGTCTGAATACGTCTTGACCTGTTTGTCGAACCTACCTCAAAAAGTCGTTTGGAGGTCATCTAGAGGTCAAATCCTTCTTTTAATCTCGCGGCTGATTCCTTAGCTAGAAATGGGTCTCGAACTAGTGTACATTTACGTTTTTGGGGTCGCTGATCACGATCCCGGTGTCCATATGAGTCCATCACGTCTAGCTCAAGGTCAAATGAAGGTTAAACACCTTAATTCGATTGATTCAATTATTTGACCCCGGATTCTGAAAGAGCGGAAAATTTTACGTCCGAATACGTCTTGACCTGTTGGTCAAACCGACCTCTGAAGATCATTTGGAGTCATCTAGAGGTCCAATCCTTCTTTTGATCTCTCAGCTGATGTGTTAGCTATGAACGGGTCTCGAACCAGTGGACCTTTATATTTTTGGGGTCGCTGATCATAATCCCGGTAGATGTGAATTCGTGAAATGATAGGTTCAGAGTCTAAAATGAGAAATTGAATGAGTTCATGTTTAATTTCAAGCTTGAGTGTTTAGATTCAGCCGACTTTAAATTTCAGACCATTGGCCTATCATTTTCACCGTAGATTTGCAAACAGGGTCATTCTCCCGCTCAAACAGAGGCTAAGATTTATTGCTTACATAATATGCTATAAGAAGGAACATCGTGAAGGGACATCGTGAATCGACATTTTTTGTGCCTGCTCCCAAGGTACCTCCACGTGGTGACGGTGGGCAACGGGTCACCGAGATCATGATCAGTGATCCAAAAAATGTGAAGGTTCACTGGTTTGAGGCCCGTTCCTAGCTAAGACATCAGCCGAAAGATTAAAAGAAGGATTAGACTTCTAGATGACCTCCAAACGACCTCCAGAGGTCGGTTGGACAAACAGGTTAAAACGTATTCGGACGTAAAATTTTCCGCTCTTTCAGAATCCGGGGTCAAAAAATTTCATCAATCGAATTAAGGTGTATAACCTTCATTTGACCTTGATCTAAACGTGATAGGGCTATATGGACACCGGGATCGTGATCAGCGACCCCAAAAACATAAAGGTCATCTAGACTGAAAGATGCTCGACCTCAATTTCATCTTTTGGCCCTGTGTAATTTTCGAACCCGGAAGAGTAATTTTCTAAAAATGGAATAGTTCAATTTTTAACTAAAGAGCTGCATCTTAAACGAACAAAATTTATGTATTTATTAATTATTTATTTTATACTAAATACTAGAATTTTCAATTAAACGAAATAAATTCCGAACCAAAAATATAACATTAGACTTTTCGACCAAAAGTTGTAAGCGAAAAATCGATAATCAGGGGGGACAGGATGTTTCTTAAGAACAGAGAAAAAAATTCTTTAAAATGTATAATCAGGAAACGCAATAAATGTTATCTAAGTTCGCAATGCTCTTTCTACTGACCCCCACCCCCACCCTGTTCCCAACTATAGTTTTTAGCGTGCCCCCCCCCCACCCCCATTTATAACATAGTCTATGAAGGGTCGCTAAGCTGATTCAAATAAACGCGAACGATCATCCATAAATTACGTTAATTTCATAAATACTGGCCGGACACCGCGGGCTAAAGTACTTATATTTTACGAGCCTACAATGATGTCACGGACTATTTACGGTTCGCCTCGGTCTTACGTGGAGCATAGATTGTTCCATGATAATGTAATTATTCATCACGCTTGATTATACTTCCGACTCTAATGTGGCAGATGCCCGTATATCTAAATTGTAATCCATTCTGATATTCACCTTTCGCCGCCAATCACGCGAGACCGTAATAAAAATGTAAACAAATTGGGTGGGCCCCTATTGGAAAATTTTTAATTGCAACCATTCCCAAATTAGATCATTTTAATTTGATTCTTCACCGTACAGGGTATCTACTCAAATCTTGGAAAAAAATTTCCACAATTCTAACTTTTCGTCAGGTATCTCAAGATTATTCCCGGTATAATTTTTTTGAAGGGTTTTAGTGGACTGAATGACACCTTAAACGAAAGAAGTTGGATACTAATGGACCCGTGTGGAGAGCTTCCCATGTTGACTTTGTGAAGCTCTTCACCCGGGGTGCTTTCTAGAGAGATTTATCAGCAATCTGCGTCGGTGCAGTGCTTCAGAACAAACGTGTTATTTAAATAAAAAACAGTGCGGCAGTAACTTTATTGAAGAGATAAGTAATTTATTAATGGTACAACTTTCCAGTGATTTAATTAATAATTATGTTTACTTCAAAAAGCTGAGAAAAATTATATTAAAATATGTTCTTAAATATATTGTAATCATCGGATAATTAAACAAATAAATAATAATTAAACCAGAACTAATCATTTCTTGAACTTCTTCCTAAATTCCATGAATGTAAATAATAATGAAACCCAGGCGTATATTTTAACAGGGAAAACAAGAAGAATTTTTAAGAAAATATATTCTTTTAAGTAAAATGAATGTAAATACTATAATAAATTCAATTTAAAATTTATTTATTTATTCAAAATGATTATTGAAATTATCTGTTCAAAAAAAAATTAATTGTCAAGAAAAAAGACGAATTTTCAACAAAATAGTTTAATTTTCAACCAAAATGATGAGTTTTTAACTAAAGCGATGAATCTTGAACTGGAATAGTAGAATTTTCACATAAATACATAAATTTTCAAATAAAAAATATTAATATTCAAAAACATGGAATAGTTAAATTTTCAGTTAATCAAATTAATTATTAACCAAAGAGATAAATTTTCAACTAAAACGATGGAATATTCAACTGAATTAGTTTAATTTTTAGTTAAAAAAGTTCATATTTAATCAAAAAACAAACTAATTTTTAAATGGAATAGTTAAATTTTCAGTTAACAAAAATTAACTTTCAACTATAAAAAAACGAACGTCCAACAAAATATTTAAATTTTTAATCGATGAAATGAACTTCCAATTCAAACAATGATTCTGTAACCAAAAAATTAATTTTTTTCCAAATACTTTCACTTTCAACAAAGTATTTGAATTTTTAGACGAGATATCAACTGTCAACGAAAAATGTAAGTTAAGAGAAATTATTTGAAAGAAAAAAGAAACAAGTTTTCAACAAAATGATGAATCTTAAACTAGAATAGTTGGTTTTTTAACCGAAAAGATAAATTTTTAACTAAAATGAAAATCTTGACCTGGATTATTAGAATTTTCTACCAAAAAAATTAATTTTCTTGCAAAAAAGATCAATTTTCAATTAAACCAATTTATTTTGAGCTAAAAAGATAGATTTTCAACAAAAAACTGAATAGTTAAATTTTTAGTCAAAAAAATTAATTTCCAGCAAAAAAGTTTAATTTCAACAAAGTGGTTAAATTTTCATTTCAGATGATTAACGTTCTCGAAAAAAAACACATTTTCAACTAAATACATTCAATTTTAACCAAATAGATGAATTTTCAAATAAAAAAGATTAATTGTTCAACTAAACAAATTTTGAACAAGAGTTTACTTTTAAACCAAGAAAGATGAATTCTCAACGAAAAATGTAATAGTATATATTTCAACAAGAAAAATTTTAATTTTGAATAAAAAACAGTTAAATTCAAGGAAATGAGACGAATTTTTACTAATAATTGGATTTTCAACTAAAGGAAATAAATTCTAAATCAAGAAAGAAAAGAATTTTCAACAAAAAAGTTAAATCCAGTAATAGATAGCTACTTTAAAAATGAAAGAATACCTTTATTTAATTTTATATTATCATTTGTAAAAAATATAAGGAAGCTCATGGAAAAATTTTCCTGGAATTTTCATGTTTTTCCAGGAATATAAGATTTCTTAACATTTCCAGGTTTGTGAGGTGATTGGACACCCAGATTATAAACTGAAAACAAATTCTATTATTGAGCTTTTAAATAGGATTTTTTAAAATTGGGATTAAAAATATTAAGGATCCTCATATTTTAAAAGCATTTAAATCGTCTAAACCAATCGATCAATTTTAGGAGCACTATTATACCAAACAACGTGAGAACTTTTTTGCAATGTTGCAATTTCGAAAAAGACTCACGAAACTTGAACAAATCTTGGATTCATGGTAGTTGAATAATGCAAAAGAAATTGACGCGGTATTCGTTCTGACTATACCTTTGAATTGACGAGCTCGACTAGAATGTAAACGACCTTTCTGGCTTGAATTTAATTCGAGTTTATAACTAAAATAATGAAAAGAGTATAGACTCTCTTTAAAGTTAGAAAAATGAGAAATTTGGTGATTTATTCAATTAGAATTAAACATTCATTGAGAGTTATTTACCTAAAAATGCATTAATTTTTAATACCCTGAATTATCTATATTATTTAGATAAAGAAACGTAATATTGTTTACTTTCATGACTTTTGCTAATTTAATGAGTAAACGGCTCAAATCCTTTTGCAAAACCTTCTTTTTAATGCAAAAGTGGAATACCAGTCGGGGGAGACCAAAAAGAAATTTGGATTTTTGCAAAAAAAATCAAGAATATTTTTTTCAATAACTGATTTTTTTGCACATTTGGATTTTTACAAAATTATAATTACTTTATACTCATTTTTATTCATTGTTTGAAAAAAATGTTATAGTTTGTGGAAAAAACACCGAAAATATTTTTAAACCAAATTTTTGCAATATATATTTTTTGGAAATCAAATTGCAGTATTAAGCAATATAACAAAAATTCTATCAAATTGAAGGAAATGGGAAACAAGTAAAGACTCCTTAAATGTTAAGTCTTAATATATTTGAATTATCTGAATGAATTTCACTAATTTTTTATTAATTCTCATATTTAACAGTAGATTAATTTAAAATATTAGAAAAGTAAAAATTAAAAAATGTCTAAATATAATTAACATTAACATATGATAATATTTTAAGTAATTTTTTATTTATTAATAAATTGTAAATCGTCTTATAAATTTTCGAATTTGAAAGGATTATTTCTTGAAATGAAAAAGAAAGAGTGAAGTTTCCCTTCTCTAACTCGAACCATTTTGGACTTTTTGGGGGAATCTCCACCGGATTTAATTTTACTTTTTGACTATAAACAGATTTTTCGGAAGTCAAAGTAAACAATTACCTAAAAAGGATCAACTTATTAAAAAAAAATTAACTCTAAAATATTTTTCAAGTGAAAAAGGTGATCTAAACTTTTTGAATGATCTCTCTTTAAAATGTTTTAAGAAGATTCGACGCTAGAATTAGAGCAAGATGGAATTTATTGTTTCAGCTTCCAAGTACCAACTCATGTCTCTGATATTACTTGCACATAAATAACATGTCGAAAATAGAATTAGTTACGACCGTGATTTTTATAGCTTTTTAATTTTTTGATTTTTGTCGGCGATCTCCGCCGAATGCTATACTACTTTTGGACCTGAAAGCAGATTTTCCAAAAGTTTTTAAACCATTAACACAAAAATTGTCAAAAAATGATTCAAGTAAACAATTACCTACAAATACCAATTTATTTTTAAAAAAAACAGTTTAACCATAACAGTTTTTAAATGAAAAAGGTAATCTGAATTTTTTGTATGAACTCTCTCTAAAATACATTAGCAAGATTCAAGGAAAGATTTAGACTGTGATGGAATTTATTATCCTAGCTTCCAAATACTTGTCTCTGATGTTACTTTTAAATTATATGTTTCTTCGTATCCCAATTTTGGCTAGACGTCGATCGTGGATCAAGATTTCAGATTTAGTCAGAATCATTGATCAGATCCAAGAATTTGCAACTAGTCCGAAACAAGATTTTCGACTTTCGTGCTTAGCATTTCTTCGAAGAAAGAAAAGCTTGCCAAATAGTCACAAATCATTCCCAGAAGGATTACCCGGAAAAGTTGCTCAATCAAACAAATTATACTTAGACAGGCATTTCATTTATAAACATTTAGCCACAAGGTAATCAAACAATTTTACTATGTAAAAAAAGAAAGGGAATTGAAAAATATTCATTTAACCTATTGATAGAGCGTCAATCATAATAAATTTTTATCTTCATTGAGATACCACTTCGTGACAGTCGTTAGTGATTATTGGATATTGCAGGAAAATAAAAGGAAAATCGAAAAGGTCGACTTTAAATTTAAACTAATCGCCTCATATCTGATAACTCAAATAGACTGGTTTCTGTAATTCAATCATTTGTCGCTTTGTTAAGTTTAAAAGGGTAGTTGGGAGTGTCGAGATTTAAAAATGACTAATGACTTTGAGCAATACCGTAAAGAATGTTTCGTGAGCCTTTACACTTTGAAGTGTCTTTATATACAGGTGTCAAAGAATCAAATAAATTCAAATTGGGATTCATGGAATTTAAAAAAAAAACTGATTCAACGGTCATACATTGTAAGACGCTAAAGAAATACGCATTTCTATTTTTATTTTAAGGGATCTTGAAAGATTCGAAGGAGTTCAAGTATTATAAAATATATTTTAAAATAAAATAATATATATTCTTTTATTATTTACTGCATTTTGGGTTTTAATATGCATGATTCGCAGGCTATGGGTGGTATTTTATTCTCAAAGGAATATTCTTCAGAATGTTGTAGCTATTGAGTACCCACTTAGAATCACTTCAAGCATTCGGAGATACACGATCATAATCACTAACTATTCATACCTTCACCATCGCACGGACGAGATTTGATTTCTATGAATCCAGACAACCACATCGATTGTCTCATTGAAAATATATAGAATACGTATAACCCTGGCTGAAGAAATGTCCTATTTTCTAAAAATGTCCCCACTTTATGTTTGAAATATATGTATACTTATGAACTTATCTTACAACAATATTTTACGCATGAATAGTTTTCTGTTCTGGACTTTCAGAGACCTCGGAATCATTTAAAAAATTGAAAAAAGTGTCGATAGTAGCTTAAATTTTGGAAAAATTGTAGCAAAATAATGCGATTTGATTTATCAAACGCTAACCCAACAGTACAGAAGCCAATTACAGAGTTACATGCACAGAAAAACAGTGGACTCATTATAATTGCAACTCATTTTTTATGTTCTTGAAATAGGATTTCTTTTCAAAATAAGAATACTTCAAATGTGAATATGCAACATGAACATCGTTGCTTTCTCATTCTCCAGTGTCCCATTTTTTGAAACTCAAAACGACACCGAATCGGCGTATTTTTTAGTATCAATGTTATTCTATGCAATCATTAATAATTAACTTTTCATAGGTCCTCATTTTCTAAATCAATTTAATTTCGGTACATAGTGCTTCGCTTTAACTTTAAACGCTCGAAGAAGTATATACAGTCTGTCAAGTTAAAGCGTGGGTGGCTTTACTCGCAGTCGGTAAGGTGTATCGACATGATTTTGGTGTCAAAATATTAAGAAGAGCTCCCT
>NC_046663.1:60615531-60648087 GCF_010883055.1 Belonocnema kinseyi | reverse complement strand
GGGAGCTCTTCTTAATATTTTGACACCAAAATCATGTCGATACACCTTACCGACTGCGAGTAAAGCCACCCACGCTTTAACTTGACAGACTGTATAAATACAGATATACGCCGAGAATAGCCGCTTTACAGAATTTATTTAGGACATTACAGATTCTATAAATTTGCAAGTTTTGCATCACCAATTTAGTTTTTAAACTTTATTTTCCACCTAGACAGAAATTTGTTAAATAATTTTCGGTTTGATGAAGAGTTAACTGTATCGAAAGAGCTGATTTTTAATTTCACAGATTGTGGAGCCATATCTACACTGATCGATGGTAACTATTTCTGATAATAATACAGATTACTTTAAACCAATTTAGTTAGTGCTTCATATAAAATCTAGGATTTTTTAAGGAAATTATAAAGTTTACTTAGTTCGGGACCGTAAATTATTTATTGAATCAGCTTAAATATATAAATAAATGAGAGGAGCAGATGTCTCTCGAGGATACCCGAGTCGAAATTCAGACCCTACTTTGAAGATGCAACTCCTTATTAGAACCTGCTTTGGCGATATTTAAAGTTATAGCCCCTGATTTAAACTTTTAAATCCTAGAGAATGAAATATTGGAGCCTATTTTGAAGCTGTAACACCTCTCTGAAGATACTTTGAATCTTTAGAGCCTACACTTTTAAAACTCAAGACCCTACTTTGACGCTGTTTAACCTCAACTTCAATAATGACCTACGTTGAATCAATTAATGAATGCACACTTAATTAAGAAAAATATTCAATTCAAGATTTAACCTAATTGTCATTAATTATTTACATATAAATCAATACTTCTTTGCAATACTTAATCACAGAAAAATTTTTTCTCTTAACTGAAAATGCTGAAAATTTGTATGAGAATGATATTCACCATGCAAAATTACTAAATATTGTCGATTAATAAGTAATCATAAAAATTTTTATCAATAATTAATTGAAGTTTGTGCATTAAACGGTCACGCAGGTGATTGAGAATCACAAGAAATTGTAAGAATAAAATATTTTCTATCACTAACAACAAATATTATGTATGTAATAAAAAATTTTTAAAATATATTAAAATATATATTTAATAATTATAATTAAATCAACAAATTGCCATTAAATTTTAATAACAATATTACGATTAATTTATTTGCAACATGATATTGTGGAGAAAATCATTGTTATACAAGGAACAGTACCACTTTTCCAGTGGTTTGGCCATTTTGGTTACTAAACATTAATAATTAAGAGTTTCTTAAACATTTTTTTAGATGAATATTACTATTAACGTGTCAACCAGTTGATTTAGGAGGAAACATCATTTCTTTTTGTTAGAAAATGTTAACTGTTTTAATTTTTTTTATCATATTTATTGGAGAATAAGAACAGCCAAATGTATGAAAAATAATTGACTACTCATCTTGAATTTTGAGACGAGGAGACAATTGGGTATAAAACCAGTACTATTATTGTTAATATAAACTTATTTCCTGACAATTATTCACAGAAAACCGCCGATCCTCCAATGTACACCGAAATCGATGTTCAATAGAGTTGCAACAAATTTGAGCCACACAGGTTCATTCGGAGAATCTAGGGGAAAAGCAACATTTAGACACTGTTTTTTCTCATCTAGTGCAACGTGAAGTGTCGTCTACAAACTGTAAGTCACTTGTCAAGATCATTTTGTCGGTCGTTATTTAAGTGAAACAGATGTTAATAAGCAGGTAAGTTATAATAATAATTACCTAACTTTTTATTTCCTCCCATTTACCAGCGACTAAAAAGTCTTGGAATAAAAATAGTACTTGGCGTGATGTAATATCCAAATGTTAGGTTAGTAAAAACCTACTATATGACATTCAAACCACCAAAGCCGGGATGTACAAACTAAGTTGTGACCGTCTGCATCGAAATTGACGCCTGATCGTTCGAAAATATTTCCACTAGATTTACTGCGGAAGTTCAAAGGTACCTTAGATATCTAATCTTGCAGTGGCTAATGTCATACATGAAAGATAAGGTAAATACAATCGTATAATAAAAACAGAAATTTGTTTTTCGCGATGAGCATAGGGATGTAAATTTGCATGAAGCTTTAGCCTGATGAAAAGTTTCATGAAACATTGGGAGCTTCGTGAAACATTGCAATGTTTCAAATATAGCGGCGGGAACAATCAAACTGATAAGATAAAAGCCTATTAGGTATTTTCACTTCAATAAACAGCTAACTTCACTTCGTAGATTGCTGAGGGTTAAATAAGGGACCATATGTATGGGATTCAGTTCATTTTTTCCCGATTTTGCTAACATCTTCGTAAAAGGTAATGTTTTATATATAAATGTAGTTAAAAGATAGTTTTTATTTTTTAATTACTGTTTAATGAAATAATAAAATAATGATGATTAATTACAAATATATTATAGAAATAAAATTTTGTTCCATGCATTTGATCCCTTTTTCCCCCTCAGCTTTTAAGAAAGTGAAGTTAGCTTATGGTTGAAGTGAAAATACCTAATTGAGGCTTTCATATCCCAACTTTTTCCTGCCGGCTGATTTGATTTATTTTTCCGGTTTATACTGTGGACCAATGATGCCAATGTTGGCACCCTGAGCTACTGCGCTTGCGTTAGGGCTGACCGCTCATCGGCCGTACTTGGTGCACGATTCAAAATTACATTAAAAACAATTCTTGTAACCTAAGTAAATAATTATTAAAATATTCACAAGGATATATACAAATTGTGTAACTTTGATTTCGGGCAAAAAATAGAACACATATATGATATTAATAACACTTTATTTTCAGTGAATTCCAAAGACCAAATTATATTTTACAAAACAATTAATTTAAAAAGAAATTTCTACAAAAACTGATTGAAAATAATTATTTATAAGGTTTTAATATTTTGTATATATTTTTATGGGAATTCATGTAATTATATAACCTCTAAATACATCACTTATCACGACTACATTGTAGTTATGCTTTCTTTTTTTTTACTTCAAGCGTCGTTTTGTCACGACTCAATCAAAAAGAACAATCTGAATTTTTGATTTAGAATTATTCAAATATTATCACTATTTTATTTTGCAATTAGCTTCTATATATCAAGCTGCTGAAATATCATATGGTATTTAAAAAAATGTATCTATTAACAAATATTTTGAGAAATATTAGTCTTTCAAATTCAATAAAAATAAACTGTTATTCATCAAATATATGTGTTATAAATTTTTTTCTTATCTGAAATCAAATGTTACACAATTTGCATACATTTTTGTGTATATTTTAATAATTATGTATTTAAATTACAATAATTGTTTTTCAATGTAATTTTGAATCGCGCTTCGAAGGGTAGACAACCAGCGCTCAGCTCTAACGCACGCATGAATGAAAATTATTATTATTTTATTATTGCATTAAATAGTCAGTAAAAAAGAAAAACTATTTTTCAATTGCACTTATACAGAAAAGTTACTTTCTACGAAGATATTAGAAAAATAGAGCAAAATTTAACCGATTCCCATGCATTTGGTCAATTGTTATCCCCTCAGTATTCAACGAAGTGAACTGAGCTAGTGATTGGAGTGAAAATGCCTTATTGTATATGTAGACGGTCATGACTTTTTCTATACATCCCGGCTTTAGTTTAAATGTCGACGGGCATGACTAACCTAACTTTTGGAAGTTGCATTAGGAAGTTATAAATTTATTCCAAGCGACTGGTACGCCCTATTAAATGAAAGAAATTTGAAAATTAGGTAAATATTGTTTTAATTGGTTTCCTTATTAATAATTATTTAGGCTAATATCGCAAAGCGAATAGTTGCTTTGACAGGTATTCAGGTGGCTGACAGCGCGGTTCAGAACTCCACAACTCTACATGAGCCAAAATTCAGTCTCCAAATGATGCTTTCCCCTAAATTCCCACATGGGCACCTACGTTCAGAGGAATACATTTGAAACTTGAAAACTCTCTCAAATGATCATTGGGAGCCCAATGAAATTTGAGCTGCAACAAATTTAACACCAGCGTTTTTCTGTGTTAGATTGAATCTTAAACTCAATATTTTTGTTTTTCAGTATAATTGGATTAATTATGATGCTGAACGGCTTCTTTTTCAATCTTCATTTAATAAAGAGATAAAAAAATATTTTTATTGAAATCATCAAGTTTGACATTGTATTCATTTAAGTAATAAATAAACCAGAATCAAATTCAAATATGTAGCCTCAAGTTCGTTTAAAGCGTTTAACGTAGAATACTTCTAAAAAACAGAACCAACACGGTAACAAAAAGGGATCAATTTTGTTGCGGAGCATTTTGCTCTAATGATCATTTTACTCTCAAGATCATAATGATCTGTCCATTCGGATCAATTTGATCTTATTTTTTGGTTCATTTGTCAGAGTAAACAAAATAGCCTCCAATTCTTGGTACTGGTATCATAACTAGTGTTAAATAACGATATGAGATACTCTGTTCTCTTGCTCAATTCAGTCGTTCGAGAAGTATTCTCAAAAACTGAGAATATCATTCTCTCTTTTGTTTGTATCGTCTCATCTCATCTCATCTCGTTCCTCACCCGAGCTACCAGCGAAAACGCCATTGACATAAATGTAAGGTTATCAAATAAAAAAAATAGTTGATGAAAATGTCAATACACCATGTACGTTCCAAAAAAAAGTTGTGTTTAAAGAATTCCTGTACAAAAAATATCTTTTAGCTAAAGAATATGACTATGTTATCCATGAATATTGTTCCAACTGAAATTTAAACTATGCATTATAATTCTGCTTTAATAATAAATTATTTCCAATATGAAAGTACCCAAATTTGTGGACTTTTTCTGGTTTATAAAGTCATCAATAAAAAATCTTCATTTGAACGTTCAGAGATTCAAGCACATGTAAAACGGCCACTTTTAAGTATATTTTTTCAAGAAGAAAATGATTTTTTTAATAAAAATTTCTTTGAAATATTTTAAAATATCCTAAAATATTTCAAATTCCGAGTAAAAGGTCTTCAAACATTTTTTAATTTTGGAACTATGTTGAAAATTCCTTATGATCCTTTAAAATATCATAAAATCTTTCAGATCCCACAAAATCCTTCTAAATATTATGAAATTCTTCAGAACTGTATGAAATTTTTTAAAATAATAGCTTAAAATTATAAAAATCATTATAAATTCCCTGATATTCATTAATTCGCTAAGAAGTTCCTTATAACTTTTTAAAAATCCTAAATGTAAAAAAATCTTCATTAAATCCGATTCTTAAATACGGAAATAAAAATTAATGAAATAAAAAAAAGGATTATACTATTAAAAATCATATTTACTAACCTTAATTATTAATAAAAGAAGTATATAATTTAATAGCAATACACATTTTACTCTGAATGCTATATTTTTTGTGCCTCATATGTCTACTTTCATATTTTATGACACTACTAATGACATTTGTTGTTTTTTTACAAATACTATTTTTATCACTGACAAGGCAGTGGATCGAAATATACGATCTTTCAAGAAGCTCGCTTATATTAGACGAGATGAGATGTCATAAAAAAAGACTAGAGATTTTCTCGTTGTTGCTCATTTCTCGTATTTCTCGCTCAAATGCAACACTAATCATAACGAAATAACCTAAAAATGGTATGTAACCGCACGCAAGACACAACTACACTTAACAAGTGATATTTTCTAATATGAGATTTCGTTATTTTTTTAACATGTCAAGTACACTGCAGGATTAGAATCTCAGAAGTCGATCATTTACCCCGGCCGATCAAGATGCTCTTGAATTCGATATAATTTTTGTTGCATATCAAAATGATATTTATTTCGGTATCATTTTGAACAGTTTTACTTGCTGTGAATGTATATTGAACTTTTCAAAAATCGTTTCAAATATCTAACGACACAGAAAGTTTAAAAAAAGTAATTATTCAATTAATTGTCTTGGATTTAAAAAGATTTTGGACCTTGAACTATTGGACAAGTACTAAGGATTTTTATAAAAGACATCCTAACGCGTTCCGTTAGCTGAATCGGTTAGGGCGTTAGACGTTTGGTAAATAATCAGTGCGTGAGTGCGATCTCGGGTTCGTTTCATAATCATAATCAAAAAATTCTATTGATAATATGTCTAAAAAAACAACTGCGAATATCCTTGATATTTAAATCACTGGTATCATTTTAATTTTTCTGATAAATAAAAAAACTTATTTATATTCATCTATATTGGTGTGAGATTATAAAGAAACTGCTTTGATGCCACAAGTCCTACAGTAGTAGTTTGAGCTTTAAAATAGGGTCTAATTTATCTTAAATACAGACCCTACACAGTAAAAAAGAAGGATCAATTTTGTTGCAGAGCATTTTGCTCCAACGATCATTTCACTCTCGAGATCATAATGATCTGTCCACTCAGATCAATTTGATCTTATTTTTAAGTTCATTTGTCAGGCTAAACAAAATGGCCGCCAGTTCTTGGCGCCGGTGTCATAACGAAATAACCTAAAAATTGTATCCAACTGCACGTAAGTGACAACTACAGGTAACAGGTGATATTTTCGAATATCAGATTTCATTATTTTTTTAACTTTTCAATTACACTGCACGATCAGAAACCATAAAAAGCTTGTATATGAGCTAAAGTATTCAAAGAACGTCAGCCATCTTGGTTTGACTTTATACATGATCCCGCATCAGATCATTATGATCTCAAGAATCGATCATTCACTCCGGCCGATCAAAATGCTCTTGAATTCGTTATCATTTTTGTTTCATATCAAAATGATATTCATTTCAATATTATTTTGAACACTTTTTTTACTGTGTATTTTGACGCTAAACGTGGAAAAACGACCGATTTCGGACACTTTTAGCGTGAAAGAGGGGCCTAAATTACATTGAAATCGCTGCTTGTTTAGAACCTACTTTACAGCTTTCAGCCCCTGAGAAGGTAGGAGATACGGCTTCAAAGTAGGGCCTAAATTTCGACTCGGGTAGCCTTTGCTGTAATAAAATTAAAATAATTTTGAAACATCTAAAGTTAAAAACACACTTAATTTATTGGAATGTTCTAAAATTGGTTGGAAATCATATTATCAGCTTTTTAAATCCTTTGGAATCTTTTAAATTCATTGATTTCTTTTGGAATCCTATAAATCCCTTATACATGATGAAATCGCACGAAATCTCTTAAAAGTCTGAAATTCATAAAAATCCATGGAAATCCCTGAAAGTCCCCTAACATTTAATTTGAATTCCTTTATTTCCTCAACTTCTCTAGAAATCCGTTGGAATCCCTATTTAATTTTCTTAATATTTTATCTACTATTATATTTTTGGCACAGAATTAATTTTCTTTTCTTGAAAAATTCTACTATTTTAATAAACATTCATCCTTTTTCAATGAAAATTCATCTTTTTTTATAGAAATGTCAATTTTTGGATAAAAATTCATCTTTCTTGGTTGAAAATAAACTGGTTAACGCAATTCAAATATTTTCTTGAAAATTTAATTACTTTGTTAATAATTCTACTATTTTGATCAAAAGTAATCTTTTTTTGGTAGAAAATTCAACGGTTTTGTTGAAAATTTGTCTTTTTGGAAATAAATTTTGTCTTTTTTGGTTAGAAACTTCTTTTGTTGAAAAATTCTACTATTTCAATGTACATTCGTCCTTTTTCATTGAAAATTCATATTTTTTGATAGAAATGTTATTTTTTTGGTTGAAAATTCATCTTTCTTGGTTAAAAATAAGCTGTTGGGGTAAAAATTCAACTATTTTTTTGAATATTTATTTTCTTAAAAATTCAACTATTTTGATAAAAATAAATCTTTTTGAGTAGAAAATTCAACTGTTTTGTTGTAAATTTGCTTTTTTGATACAAAATTCCTCTTTTTGAGTAGAAATATCAATGTTTTGCTTAAAAATTCATCTTTCTTGGTTAAAAATAAACTGATTGGATAAAAAATCAAATATTTTCTTGAAAATGTAATTACTTTGTCAAAAATTCCACTATTCTAATCAAAAGTAGTCTTTTTCGGTAGAAAATTCAACTGTTTTGTTGAACATTTGTCTTTTTGGATAGAAATTTCACCTTTTTGGTAGAAAATTTATCTTTCACAGTTAAAAATAAACTGTTTTCTACCAAATTCGTTTTTTAACTTGAAAATTTAACTATTTGTTTAAAAATGCAACTGGTTTCGATTAAAGTTTAATATTTGTTAAATTTATATTTGTGGGTTAAAAATGTAACATTTTGGTAAAAAGCTTAACTACTTGCTTGGAAACGAACTTTTTTTTATCGAAAATGGTCTTTTGGTTAACAATTCAAATAATTTGTTAAAAATTCTTCTTGTTCAGGTAAATGAAATTGTTTTTTATTTCTTACCCCAAAAAGCAAGTGGCTCAATGGTATAATGTATGTATATAAAATCTTTTTTAGTTGAAATTTTAGCAATTATATTTTTCGTTGAAATTTAATATTTTTTGGATAAAAATTCCTAATTTTAGTTCAAAATCTAGGTCCCGGAAGCTGGAATTTAGTGCTACTTAAGAGCTCTGGATTTTTGCTATACTAAAAATCTGGGCATTTTTAAAAATAAAAGACGTGAAGTAATGCTGGCTTCAGGTGAATCTAGCATATGAAACTCGGAAACTATTATTGGCATCAAATTCTTCTTTGCGCAGGAATTTAAAGCTAATTAAGTGATAATATATTCTGCAAAACTAAATTTTGTGCCCGGTAATTTTGGTCAAAAACATGTAGTAATGCTAACTTCAGTTGAAGCCATAACTCCGGTATGCGAAACTCGGAAACTATTAGTGGTATCAAATTCTCCTTTGCGCAGAAATTTAGTGCTAATTAAGTGCTCTGGATTTGTACTGGCTTCAGGTGACTGGCATATGAAATTGGGAAATTATTAGTGGTTCAAAATTTTTCTCTCTGCTTTAAAATTTTGAATATTTTATTCAAAATTGGTTGATCTGCTTGTATTTGAAAATCCATTTTTTTTAATTAAGAAACTATTGAATTTTCTGTTTAAAACTGATAGTTCGCAGTTGAAAATTCATGTATTTTTTTAAAGTTCGTCTTCTTCGGCAGAAAATTAATTTTCCTGCAGCGTATTTCACCTTGTAATCTTAGTAATTTAAAGCGATTTAAATAGAATTCTATATGGTACCCACATTAATTTTATTTGATAACTTGAAATCTCATGAAATCTCAAAAAATTCAAATCTGTTAAAATTTCGATTTTCACCCAATCTAAAAAGCCAGTTCTAGGGTTTTTTAAATAGTAAGAAGGTTCAAACGTAATTAACAATTGGTATTTTTTCAAATAAAAATATATTAAATCTGGTAAGAAAAAATTGATACTTTAAATAAAAATCAGACCAATTTGATGATCAAAATTTTTCAAAACTTTGATGTTTCTACATTGTAAATTGAAAGTAGGTAAGAGTTTGAAATCCTTCCAAAGTAAAAATTCTGCAATTTTGAGGCTATTTAACAACAATGATTTTAAGTCACACCCTTTCGAATTTATTACAAAGCATAAGCAACGTACAAAGTTCCCAAAGCTGTCGACCTTTGTAAACGTGAATAAAAAATAGATGTGTGGTATCAATATCAATAAATTCTGTTTTATCAGCTTCTCCATAAATTCGTACTTCAGCTTTTGATGCTCAATCGAGCAAGAATTTGCATTTGGAAAGAAAAAGCATACTATACATACGTGCGCAATCGAGTGACAATAATTTTACTACTTTCTTTCGGAGACCCAAACGAAATACAGGATTTTTTATTTTGCCCAATTATTTCTATCAATGTTACCTGATTTGGTTAAAAACTAGTCTAAGTTGAGTTAAAGAAGTTAAAGATAAATAATAATAATAGATTTTGTGCTTGTAAAACGTATTTCTTCCGAGTGATATACGTCAATGTTTGAAAAGATAATATCAGGATATAACCCAAGAATTGCTCCCGGGTATGCAATGTATCCCGTAATTATGAGTTATACATTTTCCTTCGCGATTGAAGTCATACATCGAGGCTGGCTGATGTCTTCAACCCGGAAAAACTTTGTGATTGCCCATGAACAATTCGAATCTGCATTAAATCAAACCAAGAATCTATAATCAAAGCGAACCTATTATATTTTTTTCGATAATCTTATGCTCCTGGAGACACGACTGACAGAGAAAAAACTAGGGGTTGACTAAAGTTGCGGCTTAAATTAAAGTGGGTATCTTTTAGATTTTAGAATCTGAACTCCAATAGAAACCTGTGGAGACCCAACAGGGTTCTTTTGGTGACACTTGAATAGACCGCCAAGAAGGAACCAAAAATTGGTTCTAATAGAAGAAGGGACTATTCAACATAATTTTATTCCATCAAAGTTAAGCCTTTTTAATTTTAGTCAATCAAAAATAAAAACTACTTTTTACCGAACTTTGTCTCTATAGCAGAGTATGGTGTAGTTCGATTTAGACATTCTTTAACTATTTCAACTAGGGTATTCTGGACGATATTTGCTTGTTTCAAACACTACTTTTGAGATTTGACAGAGCTGAGTGATAGCTCCGAAAAAATTACTTTTTTTATCAAAAAATAAATAAGTTATGCAGCTCTCTCCGAGTCAAAATCGGTTTTCTTGTAGGCGAGCCGTACAAGAGTTTTCCAAAGGTGAGTGCTTCTTTCAGAATATTACTTTCAAGACAGTTTTTTGTGTCTCCTGTAAATTTTTAGTTTTGTCACTTAAGCCCTTATGCCTCGAGACCCTAAAGGTATCTTACAGTCTTTAGAAATCAGAAGAACCGAAGGATAATCCGCTCTTCTACTCGGTTATCCGAATTCGTAATCAGGTGTAATCGGAGTAATCCAATGTAATTGAGCATGATCGACTTATAATCCGGAGTAATTTAAGTAGTTTGGAGTAATGTTAGTAATTGGAAGTAATCGACTTGTACGCCAGAGTAATTCACTTGTAATGCAAAGTATCCACTTTTAAACCAAGGTCATCAGCTTGTAATCCGCAGTAACACACTTGTAATCTGGAGTAATCTAGAATAATAATACAATTCTAATCTGGAGTAATTCAGTCCTAATTCATCGTAATCCACTTGTAAGACAAATAATTAAGATTAATTCAGGTAACCTTAGTAAGTTGAAGTAAATTCGGTAATGGAAGTAATTGGATTGTAAACCATGTTACTCCAGGTATTTCTAAGTAATTTACATAGGTATATTAGTTGAAAATTTGTGTTCTTGGCCGAAATTTCAACTATTTGGTGAAAATTGATATATTTGGTTAAAAACTTCTAGCTTGAAAATTCAGATCTTTGGTTGAAATCTCGTTTTTTTGTTGTTGAAAACTAATTTTTTTAACTAAAAATTTAAGTATTTCATGTTTTTGTAAATTTATATTTTGTAGTTGAAAATACAACTCTTTAAATAAAAATTTATATCTTTTGTTAAATCTTGTCTTTTTGATAGAAAATTCACCTTCTTGGTTGGAAATTCAACTACTTGGTTCAAAAATGAACTACTATTTTACAATTCATTTTAATTTGAAGATGCATCATTTTCATGAAAAATTCATCTCTTTGGTTGAAAATTAAACTACTTTGTTGAAAAATCTTTGTTTTTTTTGGTTGATAATTAATTTTTAACTGAAAATTAAACTATTCCATTCGAAGATTCATCATTGTTGTTGAAAATTCATCTCCTAGATTGAAAATTGATCTATTGTATTAAAAATTCGTCTATTTCGTTGTAAATTAGTTTATATGTTGGTATTAAAAATTATTTTATTTAACTAAAGATGTACCCTTTCCATTTTTATTGTAAATTTATATTTAGTGGTTAAAATTTAACTACCCAGGTACGAATTCAGGTCGGCACCCAGAGCAGGTGCGCTGGCCCAAAGTCGGACCGACTTTGGCCCGCCGTAGATCGGCAGCCAAAGTTGGGCCACCTTTTATATTTATAAGATACTTTTGTCGGCCCTACCTAAACAGCCAACGTTGACAGACAACGTGGGACCGACTGTTGGCCCAACTTTGGCCCGAATATGGACCAACCATCAGGGCAACTATTGAAAATCTTTCGCTAACGAGTAAATCCGACTACTGGCCCAACTCTGGGCCAGAGTCGGCCCAGAGATCGGCATAAAGGGATTTAAAAATTCTTTTTACTGAAAAGAGAAAAAAAATTATAAATGAATTTTGAAATATTTCAAATAATTTTAAAGAAGTTTAAAATATTTGAGAAGAATTAAAAAAAAAGCAAAAGAATTTTGAAGAGATTTTAGAGACTTTAAAATACTTTTTATGAGTCCAAGAGATTTTTAGTGATTTTAAGGGATTTTGTGCCATTTCAATGTATTTAATATGGTTTCAAAAGTGAGCAGAGGAATTTTAAATTTTAGAAAGCATTTTAAATGATTTGAAAAAAAATCAAAAGAGTTTAAGGATTTTCATGTAATTTAAAAATATTTTTAAGTATTTAAACAGACTTTCAGGAATTTCAACGGATTTAACCGGAGTTATTTGATTTTGAAAATTTTTAAATTTATAAACGAATTTTAAAATATTTCAAAATATTTAAAAAAGTTCAAGATATTTTAAAAGAATTTAAGAGATTTCAAGTAATTTTGAAGATTTATTGAGGAATTTCGGTACAATTTAAATGACTTTAAGATTTTAAAGAAACTTTTTAAAATATAAATAATGTTCTTGAATTCTTTAAAGTCTGTTAAATATCTTGAAATCTTCGAAAATTTGTAGAAATCTTTCATAATATCTTAAAATATTTTTTAATTTAGTTTAAATCTAGTCAAATCACATAAAATATTCAATAACAATTTGCAATATTTTAAAAATCTGAAATCTTATTACATATATTATTATCAGCGTAGCAATATTTTGTATAACATGGTTCAAAGAAATTTGCAGACGGCCATGCACAGCTGTCGGTTATATTTCAGATTTTTTTTGTAATACTTTCAGCTAGGTTAGCCGAGAGGCTTTAGGCGTTAGGAATTAGGAATGCGAAACTTATAGGGTTCGAGCCCCAAGGCGAATAAAAATTTGTATAGCGTGCGATTATAAACAGTGTAGTGATTGTATTATATTTATTAAACTACTCATCGTATTCTCTATAAAATTTAATTCATATTTTTTCCGTGTAATTGCCATAGTTGACCCGATTTTGGTAATGGATATTGTACCAACAGTCGGCTAACATGGTCGGGCCAAAGTTATAATTTCGCTGTTGGGCCGACTTCTAGTTGTCATGGTTGGGCCAAACATGGTAGCCAATAGTCGGCAAACAGAGTTGGGCCATAGTTATCATTTCGGTATAATGGCCAATGCCTGGTCGGCAAAGTTAGCCCAACTCCGAGAAAGTTGGCCCAACTATTACCCGATGGAAAATTTGCACCTGGGTAATTAGGAAAAAAATATTTTTTTTTTTTGTTAAAAACTTCTGCTTTTGGTATAAAATTTAACTTCGTGGTTGAAAATTCAATTACATGGTTCAAAGATGAACTAATTTGTTAAACATTAATTTACTTGGCTGGAAATTTAATTATTTTGTTGAAAAATCGTTGTTTTTTTGGTTAAAAATTAATGCTGAACTTTAAGCTAAAACTATTCCATTTCAACATTAATTAATTTTGTTTCAAAATCATCTTTTTGATCAAAAATTGAACTATTTTGTTGAAAATTCGTCTTTTTCTGTAGAAAAATGATCTTCTCGGTTGAAAATCCATCTTTTTGGTTAAAAATTGTAGTTGAGGTTGAGTAATCCGCGACAATTGTTCAGAGTCAACGTATGCAATTTTAATGTGAAAAATGTATTAAATACTTTGGTTTTAACATTGTAATCACTTCATATTTTAATCTTATTATGATTCTATTTTTAAAATACTCCTTCCTCATAAAAAAACTGTAGGTCAATAGTCAATACGGTTAAATGTGATAATTGAATTATTGTGATAAGGAGAAAATTTGGAGTGAAAAACCAATTAGTTATTATCTCTTTTGTTAAAATATTAAGATTATATTTTCAATACTTTGTAACAAAATCAACAGTCATTAGTTGTTGTTTCAATCCAATACTTTTAAAGGAACAGAAATGCTTTTAGATAACTCAAACTGCTAATTGTGTGATCTGGAATTTGAGTTATTCCTAAATGAAGCACCTTTTGCTGGATTTTTTTCAGGAATTAAAAATAGGTAATTTTTTTTATATCTCTGGAACCTTCATGTAAGATTCAAATTTTAATTTTAAAAAAAATGCATATTCTTGCATGTAAATGATAAAAAAGCTAAAGCACACTTATATATTAAGAACATTCTGGAATTGTTGACACACTACCAAATAAAATAAAAATATTCCTACATGCAAATGTTTGCTCATTCAAGAACAGAATTGAAGGTAAAAAAATTTGAAAATAATTGTGCAAAATTTTAAACCAGAATCTTTTAAAACATTTGATATGTCATTAACCAAAGTATAACTTTTGAATTTCGTATCACACTTACCCGTATTGAGCATGTAGGTACTATAATAAATGTATTTCAATTAACAGAAGTGAAAGCTCGAAAAAATGTCACGCTGACTTATATCTTATTTTATTGCCTGACTGTAATTGACTTTTTAACCGAGGGCAATAGGTTCTTGAGGCAAAAAAATGTATTAAAATTTTAAAAAATTAACCTCGATTATCCCCCTTCACTATCACCGCCACTTTTCATCTCATAGGTGTCTGATTGGTGGTACAAGGTGCATTAATTATGTTAAAGACTCGAACTTGGCACAGAAATAATTCATGAATAGGGTGCATTGCTGGTCATAAATATATTCTCCTTGAATACACATAGATTCACTTTGCTGTAATAATCCTCAGAATTTTCCTCTGTCTGTAATATTTTATTCCTAAAATTAAATCCGTTGCATAAGATACATTAGCATTAAAATCTCTCACTTTATCTGTATTCTTTTAAAAATAGTTGCAATTTAATTCGAAAACTGTATATCTTGAAACTGTATACACAACATAAACCTAAATTAATATTGATATACTTATACTTGATTCAATAGAATAAAAATGTAATTTAAAAGTTTACAAATTATGCTTATCTTTTATAAAATATAAGCAGAGGTTGAGGATGTTCAATGCGTGCAGTCCGCTTGAAAATTGAAGAATTTTAAAAATTTTAAATGACGATGTTTTAGCTTCAATTTTAGGTAAAAACTGTAATCAAGTTCTCTACCCGAACGATGATTTTAAATTCCCGGTCATTTGCGGGGTTTCCTCCGGTCAATTTGAAAGAGTTTAAAAGATTTGAATGATTTCAAACGAGTTTTGAAAATTTCAAAAGATTTCTAAAGATTTTGAAATATTTCTAATTTGGAACAGGGAATTTTTGAAAAGGACTATAATTCCGAGTTAAAATATGATATAACTTTTGATCATCAGAATTACAATTCTGATTTGAAACAGGTCATTTTTTAAAGTATTATATTTTTTATCTTGAAGTTCTGCTAAATCATAATTAAAATTATTTTCAAAAGTTTCCGTTAATTCATGTCAAACATTCTCTGTTTCAACTTAAATAATAATTCTTTACTAAAATCCCCTGTCCTCAAGTCTACAGTATAATAATTAATTTCAAATATTTATTTCAGGTGGTTTGGAAATTGTGTTATTTTCGAAAAATCTCATTGCCAAAAATGCACAAGTTTTTTGCAATCACCCATAAAGGTTGGATGAATTTTGAGAATAATCAAACTATACATTTTTGTGTGCATTTGGATTGAAAATTTCTTTAATAAAAGCCTACAAGATGTAAGATTTGGATTACATTTAAATTTTTTAAATGATTTTCAATGTATCCAATTTTAGAAAGTCCAAATTAATTACAACCTCGAAAGATCAATTTTTAACTAAATTGTCGAATTATGAGACAAAAAATATAAACTTTTAACAAATAAAGATAACTTCTCTACCTTGAAAGATGAATTTTCTACCAAAATACGAAGTTTCAATAAATGAAATTTAACGAAAAAAAAGAATTTTCAACAAACTAGTTCAATCCTCAACCAAATAGATAAATTTATAAACGATGAAGACACATTTTAAACCAGTCACATTTTTAGCTTGAAAAAAGAATTTTCAACTAATTTTATTCAACAAAAAAATGTGTATATTTAACCTAGTAATTGATACCTTAACTAAAAAGATAATTTTCCAATAAATAAGAAAAAAATTCTCATCGAAAAAGACGAATTTTCAACAAGACACAAACATTTCCTAACAAATAGTTGATTTTTCAACATAAAAAGGATAAATTACCAAAAAATAATGTCACATTTCAAATTTTCGACCAAGAAATTAATTTTTCACCAGAAGAAGACAAATTAAAAAAAAGTTTGTACCAAAATAGTTGAAAAAAGTTGAAATATTACCCAAATAGAAGAATTTACCAACAAAAAATATGTAATTTCAATCAAATAGTTAAATTTTCAACTAAAAGGATGAATTTCCAACCGAAAAAATGAATTTTCCACCAAAAAGACGAATTTTACCCAAAGTACGAAAATATGATTTTTCAACACGAAAATTAATTTTCTACCCAACAGATCATTTTCATAAAAAGAAGTTTTTTAACCGCAGTTTAACTTTAAACAATATATTTGATTTTTCAACCGATGAAGAAGAATTCTCAATGAGACTTGAAACATTTAATATAATAAATAAATATAAAACATTAATTTTGAACCAAAAATATAAAACTTACATTTTTAATTCAAAAAATTAACTGTGGAACAAAACACTAATTTTCGATAAAATAGTTAAATGTTCAACCAAGGAAATTAATTTTCAAGTAAAATGACGAAACTTCAACAAAAAAATTAATTATCAACAACATTCAACCCAAAAGATGATTTTTCTAAACCAAAATGATTAATTTAAAAAAATTTAGAAGTTAAATTTTCAACCAAAAGGATGAATCGTCAACCAAAAAATAATTCTAGTCAAAGTAGTTCCACTTTCAACCAAGCAGTTAAATTCTTGACCAAAAACATGTGTTTTTAACCATATAGTTGCTTTTTCAATATTATATTAGATTAGATTTTTAACCAAACAAGATAAATTCCGAAATAAAATTATAGTAGTAGGGTTTTCAACCAGAAATAGTTGAATTTTCCTCATTGGTTCTATTATTTAAGTGGAAAAAATTTGTTTAAATATATCATCAGGAAACGTACTAAATAAGAACGCTTTCTCCTGCGCTGTTACAATCCACAGATTTTTGTGTAGCCCCCCTCCCCTCAAAAAGGTAACTTAGTTTATGGATTTACTCTGACTGCAATTCCACAGGAATGATTCATCGTCTTGAACAGTTTTGTACTTCATAAGAAGACATTATAAGATTTTTCAATTTATTGGCACACAAGGAGATCTTTTAGGCGATACACGTGTATTAGCAAGTATTAGCAATGTTCTTTTCGCGAAAAAAAACTGGAGGTTCGAGGAATAAAAAACCAGAAAAAGGATAAAGAAGTGTGCAAGAAAAGGTCGATAACTAGAAGACTTAAAAGCGAGAAGGAGCAAAAGATAAAGGTCCATTCAAACCGAGTTCATACTGTTTGCAAATTTGACAAAATTCTTCATTTTCATAACATATTTTGTAATGGATGTTTACTCTTAACTATGTTAATATGAGTTATTAATAAAAATTTCATGTAATTGAATTCGCAATTCAGTAAGAAATGATACAACTAATATTGTGCGCCAGCAGAAAAAAAACTTTCTTTCTACGTCCATATTCTGTAGAAGGTCATCAATACTACACACATACGTACATTATTTGCCTTGAATCGTTAAAGTTTCAGAGTGCTAAATTTAATCTTTGAACGTCATACAATTTCAATTTTTTTGTTTCAAAATTTTTTTATTTTTTATTGAAAGTGTTGAATTTTCACACAGAAATAAGAAGAGACCAATATTTAATGTGAAACGACTTTAAATTAAAATAATTCAACTTAACAGGATCTATGTATAAAAAATATTAATTTCATAATTCTAATTTTAAAAGAAAGAGAAGATAATTTTAGTATTTAATTTTTTTCCGAATTAGAAGATAATTTTTTTTACATTGGTATTAAATCGAAAGCGGAAAATTTTATATTTTTAACATTTTTATTGTTTGAAATGATGAAATATTGGGGTTTAATATTTTCTGAATTGGAAGAAGGATAATTTATTATTTTTAACAATTTTTATCGAGTTTTGTTTGAATTGGAAGAGGCTCTTCTTATTATTATAATTTTTACTGAGTTGGAAGGGATGAAATTTTCGCTTTAAAGTTTTTCAAAATTGAAAGTGATCAATTTTTTCCTTTTAATGTTTTTATTGAATGGATGGAAGCAAACTTAGAATTTTCAACATTTAGATAAAAATTGTAACTTTTTTTATTTAAAATTTTAAATTATTGAATTGGAAAGTGTTAAGCTTCCATTTTTTACGTGTAATTAAAAGCTTTGTAAGCTTCGATGATAACAGTTTATAATTTTAAAGAGTTCTACTCTAAATGCTTTAATGTACTGTTCAGTTTTGATAACTTCCAATGAAAAGATTTTTGAGTTCAAGTGTTCGAATTTTTTATTTCAATGACCATGAAAAATCTTTGTGAACCCGAAAATCACCGGAATTTTTTTTTCGATTAAAACGGGCATCCTTTTATTCAATTTAAAATAAGTAAACCGTGTAAATTAAAAAGCTTTGATTTTGAAACGTTTCCATTTAAATTAAACATTAAAAACATAAAAATGAAGTCAACATACATTTTAAGAAACCATATTAAAAATGCAAACAAATAGTCTACATAGTTCGATATTTTCTTAAATTCTCCAATATAATACAAAAATGTTAAGTTTCTACTAGGAAGTTTCCTGAAACTTCTGCAATCTATACTTTATTTAATCGAATCGTTAAGATCGTACAAAAGTAGACTTTAAATCATTCATTTAGTAAAAAATTACATTTTTTGCGTTGTTATAAAATATGCTGGTATATACATAATACATTTCTTACATCAATTATTACCCACCAAAATTTTCGCTTTTGGACTTGAGATTTTACACAACTCTTTTGTATTATTTATAGTTCAGTTTTGTCTGAAATCCTAAAATAACTCTAAAATTTATGTAAATGCATTAATTTCGTTCTTTTACCGAATTAGTTTGGTCAATTTTAATGAATACATTTTCTCCGCGTATAAGCTACGTCAAGTGAACGACAGATGTCGACAGCATTTTTCACGGAATGGGCTATAAGCTTCATCAAGTGGCCGATAGAGGGAATACGTTTTCCTGCAGTCGGACAACTTTAACATCTTAGATGTTTCAATCTTATATCTCGAAAGTTGCAGTTTAACAATAAGTAATTTTTGCGCCTAAAATCTCAAAAATATAGCAGAGGTTACACGTTAATAGATGTTTCGCGATACAACCTCATATTTTAAACATCTACATTTGAGCATCCATTTTTCGTCATATAGTTGAAAAGGATAAGGTATGACATAATTTTAATTTTGAGAATAGTGACTGGAATTAGAGTATATATAATTAAAGATTGAAATAAAAGTTTTCAAGAAGACATTTTGAGATTCGGACTTTTGAGGACTGCAAAATTTTGAATCGACCTTTAGAAACAAGAGAAAGATAACGAGAAAGAGAAGTTTCTTGCTTGCCACTACAGTATATAATCGTGTGGGCGACGAGTCAAACTGGTTTGCGCGCACTCGTGCGTCTGTCGAGAAGAGGCTCTAGAAATAAAAAATAAAAAAATAAAAAAAAGAACAACGGAAAATCCGACACGCGGCGTTACAACCTCGTCCCACGACATGAACTTTCGCGTGTCACGGGGCAAAAAGAAATTGCACTCTAATCGTTTTACATACATGATATTTTTCAGTGAACTTGATAAATATTTTGTAGATCTGAATTAATAATACTTGGCCAATTAAAATATGACTAAGGCGTTAATTAAATGATTAAAAGTAAAAATTGGCCAAAGGAGGGGTGTTAATGGATATGAATATTAAAATATATTTGAAATTTCGGATTCTGAATTTAAGTCTCATTCTTGTCTGTAATGCATCTGATATTACCAAATATAAAAAATTCTGGCCTTTCTGGTGAGTCAGTGTCACAAGTGAGCATTCTCTCCTTATCCTTTTTTTATTTTATTTTTCTTCCTCTTCTCTCCCCTTGCAACCGCAATAACTTAAGTTTGAATAACAATTCAAACATACGAGCCTTTAAAGTGAAATCCACTTCTCTTATTCCAACTACTCAGAAAAGACAGTAAGCTAAAAAAGTGTTCGTATACATAATCAGGGTTGCGACAAAATCCCAATTTCGAAATAGGGTCATCCACAAAAATTTGGCTTGCCTTATAGTTAAGATTTTAATAAACTTTGACTCCCGAATTTTTAAAATGTGAAATTAAAACTTAATTTTGTTTATTCAATAATTTATAATAATTTATTAAAAAGGGATAAAACGCCAAACGGAAATGTCGCTTTTTCAACGAAACATTTGGCGCCCTTATGACTTGAAACACGTGGTGTAACGTCAAGCGCCTTCAAATCCGAAGAAAATACATTGTAGGTTCGATGAAAACAATCCAAATAATTAATCATCAAGGATTTTTGGATAAAAAAGTTTATTTTTATGAAGTATCAGTATGCCTCGATATGTTTCCATGTAGAAATTCTGATCGGGGTTTAGTGGGGCCCTGGATATATTTCCCTATTTCTAATCGGGCGCTCGTCGGAGAAAATGGAGAGGGCCTGTCTAGTTCTGTAACGCTGTTTTAGCCAGGTTCTAGCTAGAACTTATGAGAAGGCCTTAACGAGAGTGCCATTTTATCGCCCGATGATTAGTAGGGTCCCGTCTAGACCCTTTCTATTACGTGATGAATATTGAATTTATAGGACAAAAAAGTAACTTAAAAAATAAATATTAATTGATTGCAAGTATTTTGACTTTAAATATTAATGGTCCTATTTAGAGTGAACACATATATTACATTTTTAAACATTATATCACAAATAAAATTGCTAACGCTATGAAGTATCGAACACCTACATACATTTATACCTAAATCTATCGCCTAGCAGTCAGGAGTTTTAACCATTATTTCTAATTAAATATATATTATTATACGACATTATGCACATAAAAAATATACGAACTGTTAACAGGAATATCAATAAAATAATTTTTAAATAAATAATTGAAATCGATTGAAATTTTTCTTCCTGTAATATTTCGTTTTTTGCCGTTTTAGACTACTTAGAAACTTTTTAGAATGACAAGAAATGCATTTTTTTCTGAACATTTACAGTTTTTCATGAGAACGAAATTTTTTTCTTTAAAAAAAGACAGGATAAGATAGATTTTCCACACCTGTACGAGGCACGAAATTCTTCACTAGAACCTGATGAGGCACCCATCAGTTTTTTATAGACTTGATATTCTGATAGAGGCCCCAAAAGTTTTTTCTAGGCTAAATATTATGTTGATTTCAAATCGTAGATTTCAAATTATTTATGTCTTACGATCCAATCGTAAATCGAAAAAATAAATATGAATCAAAAAAACATTTTAAAAACACTAATACATTGGATAATTATTTGCCAAGAAGAAAGGACGTCGATTCCATTGAAAATTTATCTGGTGTTATTTATTTAATTAAATGTAAATGTTGAAATAAAGCTTATTTAGGTGAAACTGGCAGGAGATTGAAAACTAGAATTGCTGAACACAAAAAAGACTGTGAAGTTGGAAATTTTAACATAGGTCTGTCACAACATTCTTGGAATTTCAATCATTACTTTGATTTTGATTTTAAACGTATTAAAATATTAGCTACAGAAAAAATACTTGTCAACGACGTATTATTGAGTCTATTTCTATAAACAAATATCGTAAGATTTCAGTTAATTTACAGACTGAAATTCTAAATATTAAAAAAATTTATCAGAGTATTATAAAATAATGTTTTTAATATTAATCATCTCTATATGTATATATGTGTATATATATGTATGCTATATGTGTGTATATATGTATGCATATGTATGGATGTGTACATATACACATTTTTAAAATTTTTTAAATTTCTTATTTCAAATTTAAACTCAATTACGCGCTTCCACATCAGTGGTTTTCAATGAAAACTTGCCTATTACATCATCGTTCATTACGTATTCTTCATGTATTTCTGAAACTGTCAATTTCTGTTCGTCTGTCCTAACCTACGCAAATTTGTTTTTCTCATACAAATTTAAAAAAAAATGTAGTTTTAATCGAGTGAAGTCTCGAAAATTTTTTTGAGGCTTCTAAAAAATGACTAAATTTTAATTAATTTTTTTAAACAATTGACTGAAATGTTGCTTTTTTTTTGACTGAAAATTGATCTGTTTGACTATTTTAAACTATCATCAACTCAGGTAACAATGTATTTAAATCTACGTAATTATCCATCATATTTGTTTAGACTAAAATTACTAATCTTTAATATAATTATTTAGGTTAAGAACCTTTGAAAAAGGTACGCATGTGTACCGAAACGTCAGGAAGTTTCAAAAGGAGTGTTTTCTAGTAAATAAATATCTGAGTTTCGAAGAACATGTTTTTTTGACTCATGTTTATTTTTTAGATTTACGATTGGACCGTAAGACATAAATAATTTGAAATCTACGATTTGAAATCAATAAATATCAACGGTTGAAGAAAGGATTGATTTGTTTCATCAAATCATTTTACACTAAATATTATGATAGGGACCCCATCGGAACCCAACTTCAAATAGGGAAAGATGGGGACATTTCTGCACGGGTTAAAGCCAGTTCAGACAATTTTCCAAAAGTGATTACACTTATGAGTGATTTTTTGTGAAGTGCTCCAATTTGAACGTTGCTCAGACTCAAGGAGTAAAAGCGAAAAATCATGTAAATTGAATGAATGAAGTTAAGCCTTTAAAACATTTATTTTTATATGTTTAATTTATTAATTTATAATGATAATTGTTTGAGGTGAATCGTAAAATATAAGCAACCTAAATGATGAATGATCAAGCAAAAAATTAATTTTTCACAACGTAGATCTAAGTAGTTTCAACGAACAAATTTTTAATTTAAACTAAAAATGATGAATTTCTAACCCAAAAAGGCGACATTTCACACAATAAAATAATGGCTTGTGAAAAAAACAATCAAATTAACTTCAACTTTAGTTTATCGAAAATTCCCTTACTTTGTGAAGTTTTCCCAAGCATTCCCTCACTGCCCCTAACTTTCTGAAATTGCCTAACCTGCATCAGTCCTGATAATGCCAAATATGACAAAATTATAGCATTTATAATTTTCTAAATAAAATAAATGTGGGAAAAATTATTTTCAGAATAGGTTTGAGAATCATCGTTTTTGTAGTAAATTTCAATATCCGATTTGGAGAGAGAGAACGTATATTTAAATGCTAAATTTATTATAAGAATGAATATATGGATAATTTAATTTTCGAAAGCCAATGAATGAACATAGTCGTAAGTAAACTAAATATTTCAGTCCTCAATACACCCTATATATATAAAACGGAAGAAGTGCTACCTCACCAGGCATCGAAATTTCCGCGCGAATAATTGAAATCCTCTACCTCTCGAATAAGGTTAGATCATTGATAGTTTCTTATGTCTATAAACATCTGCAAAATAAAAATTTTCAATATTATATTGAAAACAAAAATCTAAAAAGAGAAAATGGTAATTTTATTTAAATAAATACTATTTTTATTATAAAATAAAATATTAAATTGGAAGGTTTAGAATTCTTAGCCTTTGAAGTAAAATAAGAGTTCATGGATACGTTATTTAAACAATGAATTAGCTCGTATATTACTGTAAAAGTATTATTAAGTTTTCAAAATATTAATTTGATCAAAAGCTACAATTTCCAAAAAGGTTAATAACATATGAAACTAATTTATAATTCGCACAAACATTTTATGTATCAATTATTTTATTTCAAAGAAATATAATAAAATTATGATAACTTTGGTCAGTGGGGTCGCACTTTTTATTTCGTATGCTTCATTTCATGCATCGCAGAACATCAGGATATCCGATTATAACTTGATAAGGATGAGATGAAGGGAAAGGGTCAATTCGAGGTGGATTTTGTTCACTCGTGAACGAAATGTGGTATAAAAGTGTAATATCGGTAAAACCACAGTAAGGATTATCGAAAAACCGAGTTGATAATTAAAAAAAAAAGGATCAAAAGTAACAATTCTATGTTTACAAGCATTGTGAATTTGATCTAGCTAACAATTTTAAGTAAATTAAATTATACAAAAAATGATTGCAATTATATAAAATATTTTAAAAAATTTTGGTTACCCGTTTGAATCGAGAGGAGAGAAATTCCCGTTTATATACCGTTTCGCAAACGTCATTGAAATTAAAAAATTGGAACTTTTAAGATTTGCCTTTGTTAGTAGAAAATGAATCTTCTTGGTCCAAATTTTAATGATCATTAATTTTTAACTGAAATTTTAACAGTTTGGTTTTAAAATAGATATTTTTTAATCAAACTTTAACTATATTAGGTTGAAACTTCATGTATTCTGTTGAAATGTCATTCTTTTGGTAGAAAATTAATCTTTTATTTGTACAAGTTAAACGACTTATTTTAAAGTTTAACTCCTTTGCTAAGATTTATTTTCTTTGTTTGTTGATGATTCATCATTTTAGTCAAAGATTTATGGCTATGTGAATATTTAACTACATAATATTTTGTTTTAAATTAGTTTTTTTGTTGAAAATTGATTTTTTTTAACTGAAAATTTATCTATTCTATTTTTAGCATGAAATTTATTATTTTTTAATTTTTTATTTGAAGATTCAACCACTTGTTTGAAAATTTATGTTTTTTTAATTTTGAATGCATGTAGTTTGTTGAAGATTCGTCTTTGTTGTAGAAAATTAAACTTCTTGGCCGAATGTTTGAACTGCTCTGTTAACAATTATTTTTTTTGATTGAAAATTCATAAGATTTCAAGATATTTTTAGTAAACTTTGAAAAATAAATTGATTTATATTTGACGGGATTCCTAGCGATTTCAAATATTTAAAGGGATTTTAAGTTATTTCAAGGAATTTTACAAGATTGAAGAATTTTGACAATTTCTAGAAATTGGAAAGTTTTTTTCTAGAGAAATGTTATTAATAAGTTTAATTTAATTTCAATTTTAGACAATTTCTATAGATTGCACAAGCTTTAAAAGATTTGGAAACATATCAGGAGAGTTGAAGGGATTCCAAAAGATTTCGACCAATGTCGAGGGACTTCCACGGATTTTATGTTGTTTTTTTTTTCAATATTTCAACTGATCTCAAAACATTTAATAGATTTTCCAGAGATTAAAACAAATGTTTCTAAGAGTCGAAGGAAGATCGAAACCTTTCGAGAGAGTTTAGAGTATTTGAAAGATTTCCAAATATTTCCGAGATTTTGTGGGCATGCCAAAGGATATTAAGAGATTTAAGAAATTTCAAAGGATTTTGTAGGATTTTAAAATATTTCCTTTAAGCTTTGGGAAATAAATTAAATTACATTTGAAAGAATTCCTAGCGATTTGAAAGATTTCAAGAGATTTTAACGTTTTTTTTTGTTCAGAATAAATTAAATTTTATTCCAGGGGATTTCAACGGATTTCAACAATTTCGAAGGATATGAAAGAATTAAAAGGATTTTAAGTTATTTTAAAAGATTACATATAATTTCAAGAGATATCCCCAATTTAAAAGGAGGTTCACAAATTTTGGGCGAATTTGGTAGGATTTTCAAAGATTTTAAGAAATTTCAAAGAGTTTTAGAAGATTCAAGGAGAAAAGATGATTGATAAGACCTCCAATTATTTTAAGGATTATAGGAGATTTTACGAATTTTAATAATTTTCAACAGATTTTAATATATTTATGAATATTTCCAAATTCGATACTGAATTATTAATTTGAAGTATTCGAAACAGATGATTCTTAAAATTATTAAAAATCATCATTTAATCAACTAGTTCTTTACAATTGCTTATTCAAGATTTAGTATAAATACAGAGGGGTGCATATTCTTAGGTGTTTTACGTTTATGACTTGTGCACCTTGCTTAAAAGCTACTAATTATTCAGAATATCCACGGCCTTTATAGCCAAAGTGCGGTAATCAGTTATCTGTACACTGCACATGGGTCTAAAAATATAATGTTCTCGTTCGAATGAAACTTACCTTTCTTTAAATTTATGTATATTTAGTTTAAAATAAAAGTGTTCATTCATATAAAGGTCAGATATAATTAGTCACAAGTAGATAACATTAGCGACATATATTTCCATACGCAAGACTTCAATGAAATATAATTTATTATTTAGTGGTTATTATGATCGAATTGTCCAAAAATGAATGACAATAATCTAATTCATATAATGAATAGAGTTAGTCGAAGAAAAATCTGGAATTCGAACTCATCACCACGCGAACATGTAATCTGTTAATTTACCAAGTTTACATTTTTTACATTCCTGAAGGTCAAAATAATCTTGTAAATTTTTTTCGGATTTTTATATATTATTATGTACGAGATAATTCATATCCAATTTACTCTTATTTTCGGGAACAAATTTTTAAAACCTGTATCAATAACAGAAGAATTTTTGCCGGTTTTTAAATAATTTGTGTTGGCAAAAATACGCCAGGTTAAAAGTTTCCAAGAACCAGGAATCGAAATTGAAAATTAAACATTGATTTAAAAAAAACCAATCCCGACTCCTAGATCGTGGCAATTTTTTTCCCAGTGCTTTTCGTCACAGGAAACTTGTCAAATGCTCTAAAATTCTCCTATTTACAAAGGTGTTAAGAGTTTTCTTCAAAATTATTTTTTTACCCACCCTAATAATTAACAAGTAATAAAGTTTAAAAACTGATACGACAAGATATTTTTAAAAATCTCATCACCATAAAATAATCAAATAAATAATACTAAAATTAATCATTTCTTAATTTTTTAACCAAGAAGATTAATTTTCTAGATAAAAGATTAATTTTCAACAAAAGACAAGAATTTTCAACTAAGAAAAATAAATTTCTAAGAAAAAATTAAATAGTTAAATTTTCAATTAAAAAAATTATTTTTAACTAAATTCATGGAATATTCAACTTTATTTGTTACATTTTCAGGTGTAGAAATTAATCTTAATAAAAAAAATGAATTAACAAAATAGTAAAATTTTAAAATGCACTAGTTAAAGGTTCAATTAAAGAAATTAGTTTTTAACAAACAAAAAACGAATATTTAACAGAATAGTTAAATTTTCAACCAAAAAAATAAATTATCAACCAAAAATTTATTGATTGATGTCTGGACCCAAAAAGACGCAGTAACGAACCAAAAAATAAATAGTTCAATTTTTAACTAAGTTTTTCAATAATATAGTTCCTTTTTCAATATAAAAAATTATTTTAAAAACCGATATTCAATAAAATAGCTAAATTTTCAACCAAAAGAATGATTTTTCAATTAAAGTTATGAACCTTCAACCATAAAATTTAATGTTTGAATTTGCAACTAAGAAGATTAACTTTTACTTAAAGTGATGAATTTGTAAACAAAACAAAATGATTTTTTAACAAAAAAGTTAAACTTTTAACCAAATAGTTGAACATTCAACTGAAAAATATAATATATCAACGAAAAAAATAATAGTTAATATTTCGACCCAAAAAGATTTTAATTTTTATTGAAAAACTTTTTATTTCAAGCAAAAGATAAATTTTCTACAAGACTTGAGATTTCAACTAAAAAAGACTGTCCAGCCAATAAAGAAATCAAAATTTAACCAAATACTTGAATTTTTAGGTGAGAAGATTAATTTTAAACCCAGAAGATTAATTTTCCATTAAAAAAAGGAATTTTTAAGTAATAGAGATAACTTACCAACAAAGTGTGGAAGAGTTAAATTTTCAGATAAAAAATGTAATTTCTAATAAAGGAAAACTTTCCTGACTTTGATACCCAGCAATAGACAAATTTCTTTAACATTTTGAAAAGAAGATTTTATTTTTTAAATAAAAAAAATTGTAATCTAATTATGAAGTGGAAGGAATATTAATTAACATAATGAAATGAACAACATAATAAATAAAAATACAATTCAAGAACATTTCAATCTTGGAAGTCCAGGATGAAACCGATTTGTCTTATTTATTATTTATTGCAAAAATAGTGCGAATTTCAGTGTTTCCATAAATTTTAATTTATAACAGAAAACATACAGTAAATTTCAATGTCTTCTGAAATTCTAGGTAATACCCGAAAGAATAAGCATTTTGCACTTATAGAAACTTCATGTTCATATGTTATATATATTTACAAAAATACTGTTCTTACCACAAAGAATATTTAAACTTTTCCAACTTTTTTGTTACATCTTAAATTCTTGCACTTTGATAGGAAAGTTTCTTGTAGATTTATTCTCACAAGCTTATTTCGGATATTACCTCAAATTTAAAAAATCATTTGAATTTACACTATTTTCCAGTATTTTATTTTAAAATATACAAATTGGCTTCACCCTGGGCTCATTTTGTACATAATTTTTAAAACATTTAACCCCTTGAAGAGAACAAATTTCAGCTATGACATAATTAAAATTAAGAGAACTGAATCAATAATCTGACTGACTCATTTGAGTGCATATTGCATCCACATGCAACCAGTTTAAAGTGCATTTAACTGCTGAGAAATTTATTGAATGGTTGCTACATCGACCGTGCATTGGCAGTTTGCACGATGTCACATTCTTCCAAAAAGCTTACTTGTGCAGTTTAACATTTCTTAGAATTTGATATAAATTCTTCATAAATTTCATTTTCATCCTACTTTACATATTTTAATCAAGCCTGAATCTCAAATCTAACCCACTTAAAAATGAGAAGAAAAACAACATTTATCAAGCAATCCGAAGAGAAACCCTTTGTGTTGAAATAATTGTTTTGTTACCAAATATAGTTCACATTATGGTCTATTTTCGTGGATAGAATGACCTTTTTCATCCATTAGCCTGAAAACAAAATGGTTTTTATACCATCGACCAATAACTAAATTAATACCCTAGTCAAAAAAAATCCCTACTTTTTTTTAAAGACTGAAAAATTTGAAGTTTTGACCATTTTTATTCTTCAGGAAATCTCTTATTCGCTAATTACTTTTTCAGTATTTTTCTACATTCGGGATGTTAAATATTCTGCAAAATTATGTCATCCAAAAAGGAAGCTTCAAAATCAATTTTTAAATGATGTTGTTTCAGAGATTTTGAGTTGCGTTTTCTGGGGTTTTCTCTGAAATAACTGAAATTCTTAAAAATCTCACAAAGTTACTTGAAATTTCATTTCATTTATACTCTGCTAAAGTTCTCTAGAATCCCGCTAGAATCATTTAAAACTTTTTAAATATCATGGAGATCCTAGGTAATTTTTTTAGTTTCTTTTAAATTTTCTGAAATCTGCTGAAATCCCGAGAATTATCACAAAAATCGAGTAAAATTCCATAAAATTTCTTTCGAACTTCCTTCAAAAACTGATTAAATCGTTTAAATCTTCTGAAATAAAGCCCTTTTAAATCCTTTATAATACCCTGAAAGCTTTGAAAGGACCCTTGAAATCCTCTGAAATTCTTGGGAAGCCTCTCCAACTTTTTTTTTAATCGAGTGACGCATATAGAAACTCCTTATAATCTTATGAAATCATGTAATTTCTGTTGACATCCCATAAACTTCTCAAATATTGTAAAATTCCTTGAAATTCCCGAAAATTCTTTTAATAAAGTAGAAATTCTTTGAAATATTTTAAATCTTCTGTATTCTTACGAAATTATTTGAAATTCCTCAGAAATTTGTTAATCTCTCAAGTTTTCTTCTACCCTAGGTAATCGATAAAATCTCATGAAATTCCTTGGTATCTGTTGATATACACTATGTTCTTTGAAATCCTTTGAAAATTTTAAGATCCCTCAAATTTTTTAAATCCTTAGAAATCTTTTTAAATCTCTTACATCTCGAAATCTTTAATATCTTTTAAAATGTTTAAATCTTTGAAATTCTCTGAGACCCTGTAAACTCGCATCAAGTCTGCAGAAATCCTTTAAAATCCCTAGAAGTCCCTTGAAATAGCATTCCATCTCATTTAATACCTAAAGATCCCTAAAAATTCTTTAAAATTCTTCAAAAATCCCTTAAATATTTCGAATTTTTTAAAATATTTTTATGAAACCTTGAACCTCATAAAATCTCTTGAAATCTTTGAAATCCTATGAAATACTTTGGAATTTTTTTTAATAGTTTAAAGTTTTTGAAACCATATAAGATCCTTTAAACCCTTTGAAATCTTTTGAAATCTTTTGGAATCTTTTTAAATCTTTAAAATCTTTTGAGATTTTGAAAATGTTAAAATCTATGTAAATTTTGATTTTTGAGAAAATGGATACCTTATTTTAGTGAATCTAAAGAAGAAGTTTGGAAATATGTTTTAACGAAAAGCGCAAAAATAGTTGAATTCGTAAGTAATTTGAGAAAATATTAGCATTAGTACCATTTTTTCAAAATAGTAACAAAATAGTTGCATCTTTAAAAAAATAGTGTCATTAGTGGCTTAAATCCAAGACCTGAAATTGTTGACAAAAAGAATGCAATTTCTAGACAAAAAGTAGGACAAAAATCGTTTTGTAGCAAGAATGAAAAAGTCTGTTTAAAAATTCCATAACAGTTAATAGATTAATTTTTATTATTTTCAAAATTTCTCATTGTTAAATTTCCTAACGTTTGAAAACCATTTTAAAACCAAAAATTGTTTAGTTATCAATATAATACAATTTGAGACTTCTCAATTTAAAAAATATAAAGGTCTGAGCGTTAAAAAGTTTAAAAGTATTAATAGAACTAAATTAAAAATTGTTCATTTTCAAATACTGACCATTACAAATTATTCATAAAAATCCTTTAATTGACATTTTTAATATTTTTCTATTCCAATTTTATATTATAAATACGAATTTTTGGGATATCCTAATTTGCATGGTTCTCAAATAAGTTTTACTTATACAATGGTAATTATTTTAAGAAATTAAATTGAACTGTCCCATCTTCGTCATAGTGGCTTATATCTATTTATACAAAAGTCAAGAAATTTACGCGGAAATCGCATCGAGTTTGCTTGAGCATTTATGAGTTGAGAGGTCTGTCCACTAGCAATTAGCACTTGGTGAATCGCTTTTCAAAACGTCAGTACCATACAGCATTTATTAACTTAACTCCTAGTCTTTCTCAAGTGAAGCTTGCTAAACTGACTTCCATCTATTTTTAGTCAGGTGATGCAGTGATGAAAACTCTTTAGAAGGCATTTCGCAAGAGGTAGAAGAGATAATAAAAAAGCCAAATTTAATTATCTTTTTCATCACAGTACATTTTCATCATCTGAAATCTAATTCATTGGAACACCTAGTTTCATAATATAATTTACTTATCACATTAGTGAACCATGAATCATTTTAAAAATAAAAGTTCAAAATATCCTAAAATGGAATAAAAACTTTTCATTGAGAATAATTTTGCATAATATCATTTATTCTAATTAATTTAAGTTAATGAAAAATATGTTGCAAACTTTAATTAGAAACACCGCCTTTTCATTCTATATTAATTATCTGTGCTTCACTTAAACTTATCAAGTAAACTAAATTATTAATAATTAAATTAGTATACTACATTTCGGCACGTGCTTTTATTTAAAAATTTAATTTGATAGAAGAAAACAGTATCACGTGGATAGCAAAAAATGTTAAGCCATAACATGGGTACATGATGCACAAGTGGAAAAAGTATTATATACCAAACTGGAGCTGGAACATTCATTTAAAAGATAGAAATGCCATCACATAAATTAAATCGGAGATTTATCCCATATTTTATACTTTTTTTACATATTGCCATTTTATACGGATTTTATTCGACCAGTTTTCGAAGGTTATTTTTGTATAAATTCTTGACAGAGTGATTATTTTTCAATAGCTCTAAAGTGTTTCGTGTTTAACATGCAATCATGCCAGTCATTACTACCATCTATTATATTATAGACCAAAAACTACGATAAATTTTTTTTGGTCATATTGACGAGCCGCATTAACTTGCTTATGTATTTCAAAGTTGATAACCATAACTAGTCTGTCAACAAGTTCTTCACCTCGTGCCGAATGACAGTTCTTATAAAAATACGTAAAATATTTATTACACCATTAAGCCATTTCCCTTTCGGGGTAGGCGTGGCTCACTCGGCAGGGGAAAGGAGTAGTGTGTGGATGGGATAGAGATTTTTCAGATTGATC
>NC_046663.1:60601507-60615431 GCF_010883055.1 Belonocnema kinseyi | reverse complement strand
GGATTTCCCGCTTATTATGCGCATGAATCTCATGTCAATTGCGTTAATTTTACTCTTATCTTTTTCTTGATAAGTCCATGTCTCGCTACCGTATAGTACATTATTTTCAATAAAAACGTTAATAATTATCAGACAGTTTTGAAACCAAGTGTTTGAAGAATCGAGGAAACCAGTGAAAGAATAGTAAAATTGATTTAATCCCTTACAAATGACAATCTGTCAGCAGACAAAATTTTCATCGCCATTTAAAAAATACACTGTTCTAATTTTTATTTTAAAAACAGCAAGTAAATAGCTAAAAGGCCAGTTATTAAATTAGCTTTTAGTATCTCTACGTATAAAAAATACTACAGAACTTATGTTTTAAAGTCCAGTCACTTTTTTCAATTTTTGTTCTGATTCTGTTAATTTGACATGTATATTTGAAAATATAACAGGCCGATTTTCACAAAAAACTCATACTAATATGTTTTGTTAAATTTCGCTTTCTATAACGAAGACATCCTCTGAGATTGATATGGGCTAAACTATTTTTGTAGCCAGAAGCATTTCTTTTTCACATTTTCCTTGAAAACAACAATAAATATAAAACATTTCAAGATAAGAGTTTTTACATCTAAAAAATTTCCACAAAATACCCTTTGCTCGTTTTGTTATATATCCTGCATCGTTTACGAAACAAATTTGAAAATTATATTTTCAAACAAAAACATTCTTTCGGTTACAAAAATAGTTAAACCGTCATAAATCTGTTTTAGGAAGCCTTCCTTATATGAGCAAAAACTTTTAAAAAATAATGCAAAAAACGAAGATAGCGTTTTTCAGAAAAGCTTTTTTTCATGTTATCGAAACTCGAAGAAAAAAATAAAGCAGATTTTATGTGAAAACTGCAAATCAAAAAGATTTAAATGGAAAACAAAATTGAAATTCTTTCAAATTTTCAAGCATTTCAGGATCAAAATACAAAAAATGATAACCTTGAAAATATTCCAATATAAAAAACTATTAAATGTATACAATTTCCAGCCTAAAATAAATTTAAACTATAAAATCTTCTCAATCGAAACTACTGCAGGTTAACAAGTTTAAAATTGTATAAAGAAATATTTTAAAATGCGAAAACCATCAATTTTCAAGTTTAAGGTAATCATGTTACTCGTACGCATTCTGAACTTTGAAGCTAATTCATGAAAATAATTAAAAGTATTTAGAAATTCCTGTAGTTTTAAAATACTTCAGAATTAAAATATGTGTGGAAAAAGTTCATTAATTTCGGAATGTAGAGCAATTTGAATTTATTTTTAGAAGTTAATTTATTGTTCTTAAATTAAATAGGATTTAAACAACTGAGGATTTTTAATTTATAAGTTTATTAAAACTTCTATTGGATTTAAAAACTGGAAATAAACTCTGATCCCAAAGTTCTAGAGTTTCAAAATATTGTTCATTATGTTTAAAATTCCTTCAAAATCAGAGTGTACTTAGTTTTATTTTTTGAGTACTAGAGCATTATGTGCGCGCGCACGCGCGCGGCAACTTTTATGCTCATTTTGATCATTTATTAAATTTTCTAATAACAATTTATTTGTTAAAATTTTCTGAACACTTATATTCTTGTTCACATATTATGTAACGTTATTTTAAACCCTTTTCCTTCCCAGACCCTAACTGCAGCTACGTAACATTTTTTTGTATTAGTTTAAAAAACTTAATAGACGTTTTGTAAGTAAAAATAGATTTTTAGGAGAAAGTGCGAAATTGAAATACATTAAACAATATTTTGATGTAACACAAAAATGCTTTTTTGATATTTTTTTAGTTACACACATTTTCAAATTATTTACGAGGAGCGAAATATCAGCATTTTTGTAGAATTACATAAATTTTATAATGTTCATGAGATAATTAGGAAATATTTTTATATATTTCATATATGTCAAAAAAAATGTAGAAGACTTAAAAAATATATGTTTTATTTTACTGGATTTCACGAATTATTAGAAAATTTTTACCCTTTAAAAAACATATTTAGGGCTTTTATAATTTCAGAAAAAATGATAAATATTTCATACATTTTCGGAAATGCTTCCAAGGTTTAAAATATTTTAAACCTATGCAAAGCCTCTTGAATTCCTAAAAATATTTTTAAATGAATCCAAGTTTTCTTGAAATTTTGGAAAATCATTTAAAATGTAAAAAATTAAGCTAAAAATCTTCAAAAATTTCTTACAAATTTGAAGAAAAGTATGAAAGATTTTTGAAAATTTCGGATTCGTCAACAAAAAATCTAGATTAAAAAAAAATATTTTACGGGATTTTAAAAAATAATAGGAAAAGTTCGATTCCTTTTAAAATACACACACACACACACACACACACATATATATATATATATATTTCGCCGCTACAGGCGAAATCCTGCGGTTGTCCTTATGACAAATTTTTAATTATATATATACAATGTCTCACTTGAGACCTTTCAAAGTCATTTTAATTAAGGGCATGTCATAATTTACCATATGAGTTTTCAGTGTTTCACACTTTTTTCCACAATTTTTAATTTAAAAAAAAATCAGTGTCTAAGAGTTTGCGTTTTAAACGTCTGGCTTTCTTTCTTTTTTAAACTTTCACATAAATCTGCATTTTTTAAAATCTTCTGCAGTTTAAAAATCTTCTTTATTCTCCTTTAATCTTCGCTATATTTATAGAATTTTATGGTTTATTTTATTTTTTTATTTTTTAATGTTACCAAATTGAAACATTTTGCTTTAAAATCTTCTATTCTTTTTCGAAATTTAAGGAAATATTTTATGTTTCAAAATCTTTTTGAATGTTCTCCTAAAGCTCATTTTTCAAATTAAAAAATCGAAAGAAATTGTTTTGAGAACCTAAAGAATTTATGTCATTATCCTCTACATATCTTTTAAATTTACTAAAATTTGTTCTAAAATTATATATTATGGCACAATGTTTATTTCGAAACTTTTAAACCCTTTTTTTAAATTTTATGAAACAATTTGAAAAGGTTTGTAATCTTTTGTAATGATCTCTTAGAACTCAGTATTAAAAAAATTGTTTGAAATTTTCCCATAAATGTAAACTATATATTTTTCCTTCTCTTGACGCCCTAAAAAATAAGTTGACCTAAATGTAAATTAAATCCTGGAAAATGGAAATAATTGTCTTAAAACCTTCCATATATTTTTTCAAACAATTTTGAAATCTTTAAAATTTCAAATTATTATTTTTAAATGAAATATTAACTGCTTAAAATTTTCCCATAACTGTTTAAAAAAATTTAATCTTAAAATCTTTCGAAATTATTAAGACGCTTCTATTGCTCTAATTCTGAAAATAAGTTTTTTCAATAATTTCATTTTACTTATTTCTTTGAAAATAAAAAAAAAGTTACCCAGATATAAAAAAAGATAACATTTCTTTCTTCTTAAAAACTCTGTAATTTTAATATGGTAGCAAAATGTTAAAAAAGAATTATTGCCCAACATAAAATACTTAATTTGAAAAAAAAGTTATAATTGACTCTACATCTACTATCTGCGAGAAAACTATAGACATCTGCATTTGAAGCTTCACAACTCGGTCAAGACAAATGCTAACGCAACAAAAAAAAACAGTCATATGAAAGCTGAAAGTGTTCTACATAAATGAGCTTGAAGACGTTTATGTAAAAAAATGTTGTGCTTAGCAGACTGAAAAATGTAAAAAAAGTCAGGATTTTCGGGTACACTTAAGAACAGTCATGTTTAGAGCATTATTTCTTACACAAGGGGCAATGGAGAAAATTTTGAAAAATTCATGAATATGAGGAAAACTATTGTGAACCAGTTGCAGTTGAGAAATTTGAAAAATAATAAAAATTGTTGCTTAAAAGTACAAAAATGTGCAACTATATTATATTCAGTTCTAATGCAGATATTAAAGCGATTCAACTGCAAACTGTAATGGATAGGCTCTGTATTTATTTTCAATCACCCGGAAGGATGAGTTAGTCTTATTTTTTTTGAAAATCGCGATATTTTTAGACATTTTTTTTGTTGGAATACAAGTTACAGAAAGCAGGGGGGGGGCCTTTTTTGTTTTAATGCCAACCGAATGGATTCGATCTATTTTTTAAAAAATCTTTATTACATTTAAATGCGACGGGTATCAGAGACAGGCTGAAAATCTAAAACTGCAGCCAACCAATGAAGAACTCGTTTTTACAGATATGAGAAAGAATTCCAAACAAATATATCATTTAAGAAGATTTAAGCTTAGCTTTAAAGTGTTACTGATGAAATCGGTACAAAATGTAAATGTCTCGAAAACATTTAACATTATACGTATCGCAAAGAGGGACCGCTTTGCAGTTTTAAGCTTGAAAGCGAATTATTCTCTGACGCTGCATTCACCAGTGTGAAACGAATTTAATTACCGCTTCGAAGCGATTTCTTTTTTCTTCGTGTCGTATAACTTTCTTGCCAGGCTCATTTTTGTTTCGTCTCTTATACATCTCGACATTTTCGATGACCCTGGCGATATTTACGCAAGAATGAGTGTACCGGTTTACCCACTACATTTCCTGAATCTTAAATATTAGTTATTATATGAAAAAAGTAAGATAAAGTGTTGTAAAGCAGCTTATTCAAATTTAAATCCTTTAAAGAATTTTGATAAACCTGTTTATTTCTTAAGAACCCCTCGTCATTTTTCAGGCATTACTACTTCTTGAATATTAGAAGCTTCTCGAACGAAAAGTTGAATCCAGAATTAAAACATTTTTTAAGGTTAAAAACCATCTTCAGGTAGAAGTTGACGTTTTGAAAAAATTTGCTGAAACCGTGGGGTTCATTGTTCGGATTTTTTGTGTATGCTAGATTGCAACATTGCATTGGATTGCCAAAGCTTGCAAAATATTGCATGAGATGGTAAGAGATTCCATGGATTATAGGAAATCGATCAATAAAAAAATTATAGGATAATGATAATTAGAATAAGCAATACAAAGATATCGAAGGAACTAATATGTAAAACGCAGAGAAACTAAAAAGTAAAGTTTTGTTTTAGCCCCCTCATAATTTCATATGAAAGTACACAAAAATATCGGTGTATTCCCTTGATATCTTTAAAGTCTCTTAAATTTTAATTGAAGCCCACATCAAAACCTTTTAAAATCTTTTGAGCTGTTAAAATCTGTTAAACTCTGTTAAAATCTATTGAAATTTGTAAAATTCCCCAAAATCTATAGCATAATTGGAGGTCCTATAAATCTTAATCGTCTTACCTTAAATTTTAGAAATCCGTAGAAATCCTTTTAAAGGAAATTCCATTTATTTTTTTAATTTATTACGTAAATTATAAATCGTTTGAAACCCCTTGAATATAAATTGAATTAGGCTTATTTAATAAAGTTCTCTAAAAATATTTGAAAACCTTTGATATCCTTGCACATTTTTTTAAATCCTTTACATTTTGTGACATTCTTTGAAATCTGTGGAATTTGTTGAGATCTGTTGCAATTGATCAAAATTGGTAAAATTCCCCAAATTCATCAGAACAATTCGAGTTCCTACTTATCTTAATATTCTTTTCTTGAATCGTTGAAGTTCCTAGAAATCCCTTCGAATAAAATTACATTTTTTCTGTAAAGTAAAATTCCTTAAAAACTTTTAAAATGTTGTTTATCTCTTGAAATCCTTTGAAATCTTTGAAATCACTAGGAGTGCCTTGAAATTTAATTTAATTTATTTTCCAATGTTCACTAGAAATATCTTGAAATCTTTAGAAATCGTACGAAATTCTTAGAAATCCTTTGACATTTTGTATTTTCTTGAAATCCTGTAAAATCCTTTAAGACCCTTGAAATATTTGGAAAAGCAAAAAATCAATTTAAAAAAGTATAAATCATTTAAAAGTCCTCAAATATAATTTTAATCAAATTTATTTAGTAAAGCTCTATAAAAAAAATCGTTTAAACCCCTAAAAATGTTTGAAATCCTTCGAAATTCTTGAAGATTTCATAATAAAATACTGTATTCTTTGTGAAATTTTTCTGAAATACCTTAAAACCTCTTGAAATTCGATTTTATTTCATTTATTTTTCAAGGTCAGGAAATCCCGTCAAATCTTTGGAAATCCTGCAAACTTCATTGAAATCACTTGTCAAAAAACAATTCTAGAACTGACGAAACTAAAAAAAAAACATTCGAAATACTTAAAAGTATTAAAAACTATAGACGGTATAAGATCGAAAAAGAAAACAAAAGAAAACTAAAAGGAGTGAGCTAAAGTACTGGGTATAAAGCCGCGAACTTTTTTTCTAAATAGGAAAGAAAGTACTAAAAAGTTTTATTTTATTCTACTCGAAATTATCACAACTGCTGATGGGAATTATTTCCCAAAAATGTACCATTGAAATAGTACTTAAATACCAATAAAGTTCAAAATATGTCCCGTTACACCAGGACTTTTTTTAGGCCAAAGTACCGGAAAAGTTCTACTTACTTTGTTTTAATTTTTACTATTTCAGAATTAATTTTTATAGACAGACGAACTAGAAAAGATTAATTTGATTTTTATTTGACATTTTTACAAGTGCTCATAGGATTTATGTTCCAAAAATGTTCTGCTGAAATTAAATTAACGTACCAAACAGTACAAAATTCGTCAATTTTGGACATGACTTTTTTTAGAACAAAAGTATCAAAGAAGACCCACTTAGTTTGTTTAGCAGAACTTCTTTAATGCGAAATTCACAAAAAGCTAAATTTAATTCTTTTAAATTTTGTATTATTATTATTATTATTATTATTTAGAACTTGTAATTATTAAAGAAAAATGTAGTGAGACTTTCTTCATGAGTTCTAAAATTTTTTAATAAAAATTAAGTAAAACATATTATTAACTTTTTGGTACTTTAGTCCTATCTTAGCAGTATTTTTTAGGATCTGAAGTTTTAGCAAAACAGCAGGAGCTTTTTGAACATAAATCCTATGAGCACTTGGAAAAATGTTAAATAAAAATAAAATGCAAATGAAAAATTTGTCCTAAAAAGGCTTGGTGAAACGGGACATATTTTGAACTTTTTTGAGAACATACAGTATATTGAGTTTTAAACACAAAAATTTTTAAACCAAGTAACTTAAATTTGAAAACTGATGGTATAGGTTTTTCTGATAAAACGAAAGATTTCCGTTAAAAAAAAATAAATTCCCTTTCATTTCCCGGTCGATTGATCTTTCTCTAAATTTCAATATCCAAAATTCTAGGCTTACCCTACGATGAATAAAAAAATGAATATAATATTCGTGAAGGGATTTTTGTGTTCAGGAATTCGATTTTGCAGCTTGTGTAGAATGCAATCGATATCCTGGAATGAAAAGGCACATGTCCTGCTCAATTGAAAAGCGTTCGGAAAGATTTATACTTTATGAGAAATATGGTAATTTGCCTCTTAGACCTCACCCATGTCATAACGGTCTTTTCATCGTTTCGTGTGCGTAATGATTTATTTATATATACACGATATATACATATACAGACAGATAATTTTTATATGTTTGCGGTACATGACTATATGAGCATCAATTCAAGTACAAATGGATGCTCTGCAGGGTTCGCGTTAGGGTTTCGTTGAAATCAAAGTCCCTGTTATGTGATAGCTCGCCCTCCGCTGGAACACAGAATGCTCTTCAAATTTAGGATATGCAAACTTTTTTAGCTTTTTTAATGTTTCCAAGACAACATATTCCTTCAAAAAAGCTAATTATAAATATTTCTTAAAATAAGATTGATAAAGCCGTTTCCAGTGAGATACTTGTTTTTTATTTCACAGCGCTTCTTTGCATTCAGTTTCATTTCCTTTACGTCTCTAAATAGTATTCCTTTTAGAGAAAACTTCAATTTGGAAAACAGCCAGAAATCACAGGAAACCAGGTCAGGACCGTGTGGATGCTGCCGAAATTTTGTAAAGCCGTACTTCACCAGAAATTGCTGAATAAGCTGCGATAAATGAACAGATGCTTTCTCGTGGTAAAGGGCCAAGTCGCCAGTGACTCAGACTCATCCCTAAACTTTGGCTAAAAATTTCCAGAACAACCGTTTTTGAAATGCCGAGTTCTCTAGAAATCCGTCGCTTTAAACCTTTATCTGGATAAATTCTTAGGAATTCAAAGAAAAAACAAGTAATCCCTAGTAATGATCATAGAAATCCTTTAAAATCTTAAGGAATCTGATAAAGCCCCTTAAAATCTTTTAAAATACTATAATAGCTTTAAACCCCCTTGAAATTTATTAAAATATATTTGAAAACCCTTGAAATCAATTGAAATCCTTTGAAATCTCTGGAAACCCCTCCAATTTTCATCAATTCCTTACACTTACTATAGAAATTGCGTATAACCTTTTTTTATATTTCTTTTTCGTAACCTTTTAATTCCTTTTAAAGACCATAAAATCTCATAAAACCCCTTTAAATATTTGGAATTTTCTATATCATATTGAACTATTTTAGTATATTATATTTTTTTTTTAATTTTATAAGCACCTCAGATAGTGTTAAATTCTTTGGAAATTCTGGACGTATTGTAAATTCCGCCAAATTCTTTGAATTCTTTTAAATCTTTTAAATATTACGAAACCAGATGAAATTTCTTAGAAATTTAAAAATCTCTTAACATTATCTATAGCCCTGCGAAATTGTTTGCAACATCATGCAATTCTTCGGAATCTTTTAAAATAAATTATATACTTTAACACCCTTCGAAATATTTCAAACCCCTTAAATATTGTGAAATTTCGTACATAACATTTTAAAATATTTAATGCCTTTCAAAATTCCTTTACAAATATTTTAATCCTAGAAATCCTTTAAGACCCCATAAAATCCCATAAAATCCCATGAAATCCATAGAAATCTCTAGGAATTCTTTAAAATTTAATTCTATTTTCTGCACTCCCTAAAGTTATCTAGAAATTATTTGAAATTTTCTAAAATTAACTGAAATAATTCAAATCTCTTGAAATTTCATGGAATCTTGTAAAATACATGAAAATGTTGTAATTGGTTCGAAATCTGTTGACATTTTTTTAATCATTTAAATTTATCGAGATCCTACAATTTGTCATCCTTTTTATCCTACAAATTGACATACCAGAATATTTCAAATTCTTGAAAATACTTTAAAAGCCCGTAAATTATCTTTAAAATTGTAATTTCTCTAAAACTTTCTTCAGAAATGATAAAAACTTGAAAATTCTATGAAATCAGACAAAAATTCTTGAAATCCTTTTAAATTTCTTGAAATCGCTTGGAATCTTTTAAAATACCTACCATAAAATCTTTCTATTTCTTTCAAATACTTTTAGATATTTTAAATTATCATGAAGTTTGGAATATCTCTTTAAAATTCTTCAAATATGTAGAAACATGGAAATTGTATGGATTTGGATGAAATCTCCTTAAATCCCTTGAAATTCCTCGGAGTTTTTTTAAAGTATCACAGAAAAAACATAAGATAATCTTTATATCGATTTCCGACTTTTCTTAGCTGAACAAAACTTTATCGCTCTAAAAAATTTCCTGCGACAAAGTTTATTCTTAGTTTTTTTCCCTTAGCAATCTTTCAAAATAGCATTGAACCCCTATAAAATCCTCCCAATACCCTTGAAATCATTTAAAATCCTTTAAACACACTTGGAATCTAATCTAAACTAAAAAAAAGTTGCTTTTACGAGCAGTTTGCGGAAATAGAAAAATGAGTGTCATTTTTGTCAAAATAGTGGCTTCGTTAAAAAAAAGGGACAATATGATGTAAGTTCGAGCCCTAATATTGGATTATTTTTAATCGATTTTCAAATTAAAATCTTGATTTTAAAACAAATAGTTTCATTGATACAAATAAAGAAAAAACAGACAAGCTGGTTCCTTCAGTTCCCGGAAGGTTGGAAGAAAGTGACTTTGAGCGAATCACGTTTGGATGAAAAGGGGGCGTGAGTAACTAAATAGTGAGGATCATTTAACTTGACCTTGACTCTATAATTCGTTTTATAGTCATCATTATCATTATCTTTTAAGGAGCCAAAAGCAGAAGCATGTATACATTAGCTGCATAAAGGTATTTAATGATCTCCCTTTTTATGTCTTTCAATCAATATTAGTACAGAATCGAGTAGACCAATTACTTGATTGGTCTCGATAATTAAATTCTGTTGGAATTTCTGAGTTAAATTATTAATCTTCTCCTATTCAGAATCTTACTCATTAAAAATGATACATATATACTTCTCGTTCATGCTTTACAGATTCACAAGGAATACCATAAAAGGTTTACATTTCAGAGAGATTATTTCGAATTTTTACTGATATATAGAAGTCTTCAAAAAAAGTTAATTTAATTAAAAATCCTTACTGTAATTCTTCAATTTATATCGTAAAACCACAAATTGCCTCATTAAGGTGCCTCATGAAATAATTTTTTTAGACTTTCTCAAATCTTGTCTAAAATAACTTCTTTCTTTTGGTGGGCAAATTCTACGACTCCACTACAGAGTGCTCCAGTTCTGGTTTAGTCCATATATCACTCCTGGTTTTTTTGTGTCCGTATATACAGCTCTAAATTACTTGTAGCAAATTTTTCAGGAGAGCCGATTAAAATTTAAAATATTTTTTAAATTCCAAAATACGGTACAAAATAATATAAGCGGTATTTATAGATAGCCTAAGTTTTTATCTCAAAGCTCAGTGGAGCAGTCAAGGCCTGGCGGGGTCTGTCGTCGCCAGAGCACTGTTTTTAAAGGCCTGGCGGCACCAAGCCGCTTTCTTGTCGCACGGAAAATAATTCCAGTTAGCATTCAAAGGGCCATTTACACAAGATTGAGAATTTAATTTCAAACAGTACAGGGTAGAATATCGTGGAATACACTCTTCACATTGAGACGAATCTAGAAAAGAAAATCATTAGAAAAAAAACGATGGAATCAGTTTTGAACTTTTTAACAATTTTCTAACGGATTTCGATAGAGAACGAGAAATTCTATCAGAATCAAAGATAAAAAAATAAATACCTGCATTAGATAGAAAAAGATTACAGCGTTAACAAAAATTTGGACCATTTTTTGATAATCCACGATTTCAATTAAAAAAATTAAAACTTCCATAACTTTGTCAAAAAAACGTTTCCGGCAAATCGGTAAGATAGGTGTCATCTTATTTCCTTTGAAAAACAACATATTTTAGCGTAGCTTGCAGTTAATAATATACTAAAGACAAGTGCGTGTCTGATTTAAAGATGCTCAAGACACTTGCAATCAGTAAACTTTTAAACCAGAAGTTTTATAAATAAACGGATAAACATACCAAAATTGAAAAAAAATTAACTTTGCAATAAGTGATTTGAGGATAAGATATTTGGAATCTACCATTGTTTAATTCCTGAATTATGTGATTTGTTTGAAAAAGTTAAAATTTTTTGATAAGTTTAAGGAACATAAATCCTTGAACCATCTCTAAGGAAAATCGTTTTTTGCAGTTTCAAGTAGTTTAGATTTTGGCCTATCGATAAATGTTTGAAATATTCCAAGAAAAAATTAATTTTGCCAAAAAACCGTGGTAAAATTTAAGGTGGTTTTTGAGAAATATGTCAACTGGGTAAAACCTACTTATGCTCTCCCTCTTACTATGAGAAATGATTATGAGGATTAAACTCGTGTTTTATGTGATCTTTTTTTATACTAAATAATAATTTTTCAAGTTTTGGAAGCGTTTCATAGAATTAAACCATGAAAAAATCACTTTAAAATAATTGGGAATGACAACTAGGTTAAGCCTATTCCATTTTTTCCTTAAATCTACTGTAAATAAGGAAAAAACATTTTAAAAATTTGAAAGTGCAGCTCATTAAAACCACTTGCGTCTATAGTTTTTCCAGAATTTGCTATTTTGAATCCTATATGATACTTTCAAACTGCGAATTGCAAAATTATATATATATTTTTTTTAATTTTCGTAATTATGACCTGTTGAAATGCTGTAAAATTGAAAAAGTAACCAATTTTTTTTATTATATCTCCCTTTAATATTGCACAGAATTCTGTAATATTTAACCAGATGACGCAAAATGATCTATTTGTTCATGTTATCATAAAAACTCAAAATCGAACAAATGACTTAGAGCTTTATACATATATATTTAGCTGCAAATTGGACTTTTATAGTTTTTAAATTTTCTTTTCTGCAACTTTAACCATGCCATCTTGCACAATACAGAAAATTCTTTATCAGGGTGCCAGGTGATCCACAAATTTTGTCCGTTATGAACAAAAATTTGCAGGGTGAGTATGAACAGCCTTAAAGTTGCGATTTTATGAGAAAGTTGAGAATATGAGGTTAAATTCATTCCTAAAAAATTTAAGAAATACTTGTCAGAATTTATAAAAACACATTTTCTAGAATTTAAAATTTCGATTAATTCTTCTAAAACCAAAGTATTTAGTACCTTCTTTTGTATATTTTACTAAAAAAAACTTCAACATTATAACTATCATATAGGAAAGTTTTTCTATTTACCTTTTAATATATAATTTGTTCGAAAGTTCAAAAAAAGATACATTTTAAGAATTTTGAAAGGTGTAAAGAAAATAAAAAGAATTTTCTGAAGACTTCTAAGAAAATTTCACATTATTTTTATGTTGAAAAATGAAGTTTAGGAAAAAATTGAAAAAAAAATTGAAATTGATATCCTAAAATTTCAAAAAAAATGTAGCTGGTGGATTTTAAAGCAAATTTTTTTTATTTTGACAGATTACAACCTTTTATACAAAAATCGGGTGAGTTTCAGAAATATTTAAAAGTTTTGAAAGGATCCAAAAATATTTTTAAACTCAAACAGATTTCAAGAAATGTAAAACGCAAGCAATATCTTTTTAATATTCCGAACAAAAAAAGTAGACAATTTTACAGAATCTCAAAATGTTTCAAGAAATGGTTCTGGGACAATTTTCAATGATTTGAAAAAAACTAATGTCAAGAGATTATTTAGAAGGAAGATTTTAAAGTATTCTTTTTTATTTTGAACGACATTCAAAACGTCTTAGAATAAATTTGAATTGCTTTAAAAGATATTTAGATGTTATTAAGAAAATTTCAAAAATAATTCAAAATTAAAAAAGATTCCAATCGATTTAAATCAATGTGTAGATTTTGGAATATTTGAAGAGCTTTACTTTAAAAAATGTATGTAAGAAGATTATTTAAAAAGATTTTTTTTCTTGACTGAAAAATCGTTTTTGGTTAAAAATTCATCTATTTTGTTGAAAAAATGTCTGTTTTGTCAAAAATTCGTCTCTTTTGATTGAATTCAATTTTTTAATTTAAAAGCAAAATATTTTTGGTTCAAATATGAACCATTACATTTTTCGTTGAGAATTCATCTTTTTGTTGTGAAAATTAAGTTATTTTCTGAAATTTTAATTTGACATATATGAAAATTTAAATAAGAATATCGATTCACAACTACCAATAATATATTAATATCAAATGAATCAGTTATCACATAGAATATAAGGTATATTTCAAAATTGTATAAAACGACACCAGTTCATAATTTAATATTCAATTTAATTTTAGATGTATGCTGCAAGTAATTATTCCACATTTTTCAAAAAATTATCGAGACGTATTTAAATATGATCCAATTGACTGACAAGTATAATAAAATTATTAAACTTTTAAAACTGAGGTTGAATTGCAAAGCCGTAATATATTCGCTAAGCATTTTCAACTTGATACGTCGAATTAACATGGCGTCTATGCCTGAAGTGAAACCAATGATTTCAAAAGCTCTTTAATGAAGTAAGAAAATCGATAATTTTTTTTACTAACAAAAAATGATTTCTATTTATCTATTTATCTTCTGTTTTTTCTGTG
>NC_046663.1:60582292-60601407 GCF_010883055.1 Belonocnema kinseyi | reverse complement strand
AAAACAGAAGATAAACTTTACATCGATTTCCGACGACAAATTCTCTGCAAAAAAAATTAACTTGACAGGATAAACTTTACACAAATATCGGTTGAACTTTCTTTTGTTTTTCAATGACAAACACATGTCTTTTGAAAGTCGCGAAGTTGGCTAAACAAAACTTTATCGCACTAAAAACTTTCCTGCAACAAATTTTATTCTTAGTTTTTTCTGTGATGTGGGCAGGACTGTATGGGAGCTATCGAAGTTGTGTTTAGGCCATGTTTCGCCAGAGATAGCTGAATAAGTTGCGATGCATGGGCAGGTGCGCTGCTGTGTAGATTACTCAAATTAATTGAAAAATATCAAAAATATTCCATTAATTTCAGAGAAGTTGAAGTGCATTTATGGGAAACTCGAGAAAGATTTCAAAAGAATTGAAAAAATTCCTAGGAATTCATTATCTTAACTACATTTTTCAAAAAAAAATGTGCAGGACATATGCTAACAAATATTTTAATGTAATAATTTTTTGTTTAAAAATCTTAGAATAGAGTAAATTGCAAATGAGACAAGGTTTAATTACCTGTGACTGCTTGTAGGCAACGCAAATCTATAATGAGTCAAAATAATAATTCAAAGAAATTAACACGTGTGAAAAAAATTAAAATATCTCAATCAATCATTTATCGATTTATGTACTGTATACGTATTCCGAGGATGAAGATGAGATGAAATGACTAATGAATGATTTCATTTAACATCCGGTCGCGCCAACTCTAGACATTGACACGACCTCGAATAAAATATGAAAGGAGATATTTTGTAAAGAATCCTTATCATATAAGACCATTGCATACAAAAATAAACTCTGAAGTTAAATTCATAAATTAACAATTCAAATTTAAAAGCAAGTAAATTTAAAAATGTAAATCCTTGAGATATACAAAAATCGACAATCATTAAATAATAATTGAGGCTTACAAACTATGCGCTATAATTTTTAAAAAATTTCTCCTAATTAATTTTAAGTACTGGAGAATCATCTTTTCGGAATATGCGAAATTTCCTGAAAATTAAGACGAATTTTTTGCAATTCCTCAAAAAAATCGAAGCTTTCGACAAATTTGGAATTATTTTTTAGTAAATATATGAGGAGAAACAAAATGAAAGGGTCCAAACCCCATTTTAAGGATTTTTGAGTGAAAAACAAGAAAAGTTGAGAATTTTAAATTGGGAAAGAAAAATCAAATACGTTGCAAGAAACGGTATAAAATTTTTTTAAATAACATAAAAAATACTTTTCTCAAAATTTGTGAAGATCAATTTCATTGGTCAAAAATAGTTTTTTCACAATTCAAGTCTTTTTTTAATGTTTACTTAGAAACTTATTCCTTCTGGTAAAAATTGTATATATTTTGTTAAAAATTCGTATTTTTTGCTACAAAATTAATTTTTTGATTATAAATGCAACTGTTTCATTAATAGTTAATCTGATTTAGTTGCGGATTGAAGTATTTTGTTGAAAATTTGTCTTATGTTAGTTAAATTTATAACTATTATATTTTAGTTTTGAAAATTATACTTTTTTATGTTAAAGATTCATATTTTTCGTTGAAAGTTAAACCACTTTGTTAAAAATACGTCTTTTTGGGCAGGGTTGGGGGCCAAAAAGATTTCTTTTACTAAAAATTTAACTGTTTGTTTGGAAATTCAACGTTTTGGGTTTAAAATCAACTTTCATGCTTGAAAATTTAACAGTTTAGTAGAAAATCCAACGAATTGGTAGAAAATTCAACTTTTGATGCAAAAGTAATTTCTTTTTTAAATGAAAATCAATTATTCTGACTGAAAATTTAACTATTCCATTTTCGGTTGACTATGGATATTTCTAATTAGAAAGTTCCACTATATGAATGAAAACTTATATCATTTTTTGAAAATTCGTTGAAAATCGTTTTTCTGTTTTAATTAAAAAAGAAACCTTCAGGTCGAAAATTAATATGTTTTCTTTGGGGACTCAAGTATTTTGTTGTCCATTCATCTTTTTTTGTTCAATTCGACTGTTTAAGATTTAAAATTAATATCTTTTTTGGTTTAAATATTAACTGTTACATTTTATTTTTGAACACTCATCCTTTTAGGTTGAAAAATGAACTCCTTAATTAAAAGTAGAAGTACTTTCTTAAAGCCGTTGTTGAAGGTTATTAATTTTATTTGAAAATTAAACTCCTGTATTGAGACTACGTTTCTTAATTGTTGAAAACAAAATTTTCACTTAAAATTTAACTATTTGATAATTCAACTTTTTCGGTTCAAAATACATCTTTCTTTTCGAAAATTCAATTTCTTTGCAGAACATCAGTATTTTCGGATTGAAAATTTAACAATTAGGTACAAAATCCAACTATAGTAGAAAACATATCTTCTTTATGGAAAATAATTTTTTTCTAATGATAATTTTTTTTCAATAAAAATTTAAATATTCCTTTTTGGACAAAAAATGTGTTTGTTCTAGTTTCAAAATTCAACTATTTCGATGAAAATTTTTGCGATTTTTTGAAAATAACAACTATACCTCTACATCTACTATACATCTACATCTTAGAATCTTAGATGAATTGGTTTATCCTTATGGACTATAAAATCTGATTTGGTTGAAAATTATACCCATTTTGAACATTCTTTTTTTTAATTGAAAATTCATCTCTTTTGGTAAAAATATAATCTTTTCTGGTAATAAAATGCAACTGTTTGGTTGAAACTTAAAACTACTTTGATAAGTCATGAGAAACTTAAAAAATTTTTGATGACCCCCAAAGAAATGCACGAAAAAAATTTATTCGGCAAAAATGATGTGAAACAGGTGGGTGGGTAACACGTACGAAACCTTTAAAAGGGGAGTACATCGATCAAAATTTCCGAAAAAATGACGTAATTTATGAACGCGGTCCCTAAGTAAGTCTTTATTAATTGCACACCTGAACAAATTTATTATTAATTTTTTATTTACGAGTCACTTAATCAATTTCAGGAAGGATTTTCGAAATTGAAGTCCAGACTCCCGTTTCATGAGTTTAATGGCTATAATTCCATTTCTCCACATAATTGGAGGTCTTGCTTCGTACAACCTACACGTGTCACTTTTTTAGTTTTATTTTTTGATCTGATTGGCGAAAAAGAAGAGCAAAAAGTTGTAAGAGTCAATTTAAGTGATACCTTTAATTGATCGATCGTGTTAATCGAGGGCGTAACTCGTTGCGATTAAATCGGGAATGCGCGGTCACTTATGCTCGTAAGCAGATACATGCAAACTGCAACTGCATACAGCTGCTAATAAAGTCATTAAAGACTCGCGTGCAGACTCCGCATGCAGTAATGCGATGAAGCGTTAGTAACAATTTTATAATATTATCAGATTTCATCCCCATAAAGTAGGAAAACTTGGCTATATTAACATCAGGTGGTTTACCAGTGAATTAGTGAAATTACCAATTACTGTTGTGATTTTGCATACAATAATAATAATAATCTGCGCATAGTTTTTTTCGTACGTCTGAACTCAAGTCAAGGTATTCCGAGGTCAAAAACAGTCAAGACGGGCCTTATTGACGTTCATTTCACCATGATTTTTAAGTAAGAGTTTAAAATAGAAAAATAGATTTTTTAATAATTGACTTTAATTTTACCTTGTTATTGTAACTCGTTTTTTTTTTTTGTAACGATAATGATAACCAAGTTACTTGTGCAAAAAGCATAGAATTGGTAATTAAAACAGTCGGGCCAAAATTCGGAGCCCCTCACTTATGTTGATTGCAACTCGTTCAACAACAATGTTGAAATTTTTAATAACGAGGATCTGAAAGATTAACGTCTTTCGAATTCAACGATATGATCACTTTTATCTTAAAAGAGTTTGTTCAGTAGTTAGAGGGCAAAAATCCCTAAAAACATTTTGTGATGCGGGTGCAGTTCAATCATTAAATTTATGATAAAATAAATCTCAGGCAAGAAATATCATTTTGAATATTTCTGAATTTAAACAGTTTTTGCACGTGGAAGGCGCCTCGCAAAAAAATCAGATTTTAAACAATTAAGTAGTTTACATTTCAACGAAAATTATGAATCTTCAACCTAAAAAGATAAATTTTAACAACAAAATATATAGTTATAAATTTAACGAACGGAAGACAAGATTTCAACAAAATAATTGAAAAACAATTCAGGATGAATTCACGTGTGAAGGCTATGAAAAGATGTGTCAATAAAAGTATCTAATAAAGAAAAACCATATTTGAAATTTCCGTCCCCCAAAAATATATAAAACAAAAATTGTTACTGCTTTAGTTACTTTCGAAATATATTTTTACGATTTTTTTTATGACAATCAATGAAAATGGTAGAAAAAAGTAACCTTTCGATGACAATACTAACTCCAGAAGTAAATCGACTCTCAATGAAACAGATATGAGTGAAGGAAGAAGGTCGTTGCCATGTTGATCGGCTTGCTTCGGGTAAAATTGTCATCGAAAGTTTACTTTTTTTCTACCAATTTTCGTACTGTATCTTTCACGTGCCCAAACTGATTAAGTTCAGACTTATTTCATCATAAATTTAATTATTGAACTGCATTCGCATCAAAAAAATTGTTTTTTTGTTTTTTTTTTGAACATTTGTCCTCAAACCATTGAGGCCAAGTTTTTACTAAACATTTTAAACATTTTTTGAGCAAGTTGAAATCAAAAGAAGTGAGGGGCCCCGACTTAAGTTACAAATTTTTTATCAACATTCACTATAAAAATCGTTACTGTTTTAGTTACTTTTCAGATATAGTTTACCAATCTTCGTTCTGGCAATCAATATATTTTATGGTTTTTCAACTATTTTTTCATTTTCACATTTTGAATTGTGACGGTTAGAGGTTTGGAAAGATTCATTAGTGCAGCTAAAAGTAACGAAAGTGACTAATTTGCATTAATATTGTCATTAATTTTCTTTCGGATTCAAAAGAATTCAGAAGAATTCGGCGAATGAATGAATTTCAGGTGAATATTAACAATTACAGGGTCAATTAAAAAAAAAAACAAGAAATTAAATAAAATTTGAATGAATTTAAAGAAATTTAAGGGAACTGAACAAAAAAACTCAAAAAATTAATAAAAATTCAAGGTGAATCTTAAAACAGTTAAATAAATTGAAAAATATTTAAAATGTTCCACTGATTTGAGAAAAATGCGAATGAATCAATAAAAGTTTAAGATACTTGAAAAGAATTTGATGAAATTTCTAAGAATTCTAGATGAATTAAAAAAACCTCATTGGGCTTTGACGATTACATTCTCATTACGAAATGCGCGCCTCGCGCTCGAAAACTGGTGTCCAATTAAAAAACTTCATCAAGATAATTTCAACGCTTTAAATTTATGAATCTCTTAAAAAACAAAATTGTATATTTTTGAAAATGATCCAACTTTTGGAACTTTTGTATAATTAAGAAATTTCAGAATAATGTTTTCGAAATAAATAAAGTTTATATCTAGTAGAAATTTGGATTGATATTTCTGAACCCATTAAATTTTTTTTTCCTTTTTTTGAAAATTTTCAAAATGTTGAATAGCATATTGAAAAATTTAACTAAGATAGTTTATAGATATATATGATATGAAGTGACGAATTCAAATTAAATTTCCTAATCTATAAGAAAACTATTTTTTTTTTTTCTTAACATTTTCAAAATTTTCAAAAGTATATAACTTTTATAATTATCACCGTAATGGAAATTTTATTATGTTAATTTGCAAGTCTTCTACCCTTCTATAAGAAACTTTGACAAAAATTTCTAAAATCTAGAAATAAAATTTTTTCAAATTTTGAAAATGCTCTAAATTTTTTAAATTCGGTTGGAAATGTCTGATTAACGAACTTAACCTTCATTTTGGGAACCTTAAGAATTGTATCAAGACCTGACTTGATTGGACAAATCCCTCAAAGGTTGGCATGACTACAACATTCAGGTAGCCATACATACATACAGGCATACAAACAGAAATACAGACATGCAGACACCGATAAAATTATATGATTTTCGGATTCTGTGAGTGCCGAAACGTAAAAATCCATTAAAAACCAGAGATCGAAAATTTGGACTAGAATAGAATGAATTTGGAAGAATTCATGTTCAGTCAAAAGAATTCAGAGAGCGGTAATAAAATCAAGAGAAGCACAAGGAATTCAAATTTTTTAATGAATTCAGGATAAATTATTAAGAATCCAGACTCAATTCCCTATGAATTCAAATGGGTTACAAAAAATCAAAATATTCAGGAAAAATTCCACAAAATTAAGAAGAAAATAGAATTTTAGTTAATTTAGAGAAGTTTAAGGAAACTTAGAAGAATTCAAAGGAATTCATAAAAATTCGAAATAAATTTAAAACATTTCAAATTGATTGAAGAAGACCCAAAATATTTTATGCTTCATTAAAGTGACCTATTTAACATATTAAAAATACTACCACGAAGACGAGGGGGGACCTGGTTTTTTTTAAAAACATTTCCAAAAATCACGTTTGCGTAGACGAAAGATTCCCATTGTATTTTAGAGAAAAATGTCCAACAGAAGAAAGAAAGAGAACAAAATTATGAGAAAATTTTAGTGAAACAAATAATCCGCTGCCTTTAATAGGTTCCGAGTTGTGGTACATTGAAAAGTCCCCATTTTTTCGATTTTCAGCGAAAAATTGCTAAGTTTCAAAAACCACTGTGGACCTTTTTACCTAATTACTTGACGCGAAAGTGTTCCACAGATGAGTGAAACTAGACTAATTTTTCTGTGATTCCAATAAAAAAACAATGCCCTAGCTCTAATAGGTCATAAATTATGACCCCTCAAATTTGACAATTTTTGCCTGTTTTCATAGGGAACAAAGTGGAGTTTAGTTTTTTCAAAATAAATCTGGTGAGGTTTAGTTTTCGTTGATGATTGGAGAGGATGCAATACAGTATACAAAAATCTACGTTCATCTGAAAAAAGAAAAGTCTTTTAGCCCTATTAGTTTGGGAATTGCAAAGTTTCAAAAATTCCATTTTTTTTACATTTTTGACCAAAAACGGGAAAGTTTTGTTTTTTGAAAATACCTCGTTTCCTGCAAGTCCCACGACAAAATTCTTAGACAATAAATAAAAGTAGACTCAATTTAGCGTAAGTTCAAAGAAAGTGTCATAGCCCAAATAGGTCAGGAGATAACCTTGGAAAGTGCACTCTTCCTGCATAGACACCAGAGTGTACCGTAGAGTAGAACTGCGGCCATATTTCGACATTTTTGTCCCAAGTATGTACAATTAATTGTTAATGCATAATATGTCGTTTGTCATTGATAAACAAATAAATCTTTATAACAATGTCTTACCCTAACCACTTTTTAGAACTTTTTTAGTACTTTCGTGGCAAAAAAGTGATTGTAATTGATTGAAAATGTAATATATATATTTTTTCGTCAATAAAGAAATAATTTTTAATAATAATTGTTTACAACAATAGCTTGTCTTAAACAAATTTGAATACTTTTTTAGTATTTTTGTGCAAAAAAAGTTATTGTAATTGATTGAAAATGTGATCTTTATTTTTTATAAATAAATAAATAATTTTTAATAATAATTGTTTATAGCAATATCTTGTCCTAACCACTTCTGAGTACTTTTGTAGTACTTTTGTGGCAAAAAAGTGATTGTAATTGATTGAAAATGTAATATATATTTTGTTATCAATAAAGAAAACATTTTTACTGGTAAGTGCCTTAACGATATTTTGTCTTAACCACTTTTGAGGTCCTTTAAGCTGGCAGGACCACATTGCAAAAATGGACTGAAAACCTATAGGGAATTTAGGGCTCATATAGGGCAAATTTTATGCCCATTGCCAAATTTAATGCTCTTTATTAAACAAAAAAACGGTTGTCATGCTAGCTTAACGATAAGATAGCAGAACGACACATAGTAAAAAACTAATTTTTCAAATTTTTTCGAAAAAACCTGTGGCCATGCTAGCTTAACGTTAACCTAGCAGGACCACACAAAGAAAAAAACGAATTAGGCATTATTTCTTTCCACAATAATTTAGGACTCATTTAGGGCTCTGGCAATATGATATTGAAAAATTAAAAAAAAAATTGTTCTCTTGCATAATTTCAGGCTCATTTAAGGCTCCTGAAATATTATCAACTGAAAGTCTTGTTATGTTTTCCTTGCCCTTTTTTTGTTGTAAAGGGTGATTTTTTTAACTTGAAACTTTCAAATATCTCGAAAAATAGGCACTCTATGAAAAAATGTTGTGAATCAAAATTATATCACTCTGAGGAGATCATAAACTGGTGTTAAAATCGGTTCTAAATTTTGGGCTCTAGCATTTTTCGTAAAAAATAGTGTTTGCAATAGCTTAACAATACGTTGGTTCAAGATTGCTGTAAAATGTAATAAAAAATGATTTTACAGAAAACTCACGGCATAGAATAATTTAGGGCTCATTTAGTGCTCTAGGAATATGATTATTAAACTTAAAAAAAAGGTTTAAACATATTTTGTTTAAAAAATTTACAAAACAAATATTTTCTTTTCGTTTCTCTTACATAATTTCAAGCTCATTTAAGGCTCCTGTTGTATCATTAACCGAAGGTCGCGCGATATTTCATTTCCCCCTTTTTTTGTTATATATGGTGTTGTGCCACCTTAACGTTATAAAAAATACATGGAGAAAATCATAAAACCCATTTTTACTCCGCGCATAATTTAGGGCTCATTTAGGACTAATTTGGACCAGTGGTCCCAAATTTTATATTTTTTGTAAAAAATAGTCTTTGCAATAGCTTAACAATAAGTTAGTTCAAGATTGCTGTAAAACGTAATAAAAATGATTTTACAGAAAATTCACCTCATAGAATAATTTAGAGCTCATTTAGGGCTCTGAGAATATGATAATTAAACATTTAAAAGAATTTTTAAACAATTTTTTATCTATTTTTACAAAAAATACTAGAACCCAAAATTTGAAAATACCGGCCCAAATTAGTCCTAAAGAATCCCTAAATTATGCGAAGAGTAAAAATGGGTTTTATGGTTTTATTTACGTATTTTTTATAACGTTAAGGTGACAGAACACTATAACAAAAAAAAGGGCAAAGAAAATATTCCAAGAATTTCAGTTGATGATATTTCAGGAGCCTTAAATGAGCCTGAAATTATGCAAGAGAAACGAAAAGAAATTTTTTTGTGGTAAATTTGTTTAAACAATTTTTTGTTCAATTCAAATATCATATGCATGGAACCCTAAGTGAGCCTTAACATAGGGTAGAAGAAGAAACTGGTTTAATTCATTTTTAGTAGATTTGTTTAAACAAAAATTGTTTAAAAATTTTTTTTTAATTTTTCTTTATCATATTGCCAGAGCCCTAAATTATTGTGGAAAGAAATAATACCTAAGTAGTTATTTTCTCTGTGTGGACCTGCTAGATTAACGTTAAGCTAGCATGGCCACAGGTTTTTTCGAAAAATTGAGGAGCATTAAGTTTGACAATAGGGCATTAAGTGAGCCCTAAATGAGCCCTAAATTATAGAGCAAAGAAATTTTGAAAAATTAGTTTTTTACAATGTGTGGTTCTGCTAACTTAACGTTAAGCTAGCATGACCACCGTTTTTTTTTTTTTGTTTAAATAAAGAGCATTAAATTTGGCAATGGGGCATTAAATTAGCCCTATATGAGCCCTCAATTTCCTATAGGTTTTCAGTTCATTTTTGCAATGTGGTCCTGCCAGCTTAACGGACCTCCACTTTTAAATACTTTTGTAGTACTTTTGTGGCAAAAAAGTGATTGTAATTGATTGAAAATGTAATATATATTTTTTTTATCAATAAAGAAAACATTTTTAATGGTAAGTGTTTTAACGATATATTGTCTTAACTACTTTTGAGTACTTTTGTGGCAAAAAAGTAATTGTAATTGATTGGAAATGTAATATATATATTTTTATCAATAAAGATATAATTTTTAATAATAATTGTTTATAGCAGTATTTTGTTTTAACCACTTTTGAGTACATTTGTGGCGAAAAAGTGACTGTAATTGATTGAAAATGTAATATATATTTTTTTATCAATAAAGAAAATATTTTTAATGATAAGTGTTTTAACAATATCTTGTCTTAACCACTTTTGAGTACTTTTGTAGTACTTTTGAGGCGAAAAAGTGATTGTAATTAATTGAAAATGTAATATATTTTTTTTATCAATAAAGATATAATTTTTAATGATAATTGTTTATAACAGTATCTTGTTTTAACCACTTTCGAGTACTTTTGTAGTACTTTTGTGGAAAAAAAGTGACTGTAATTGATTGAAAATGTAATCTATATTTTTTGTCAAAAAAATTTTTTTTAATAATAATTGTTTATAACAATATCTTATCTTAACCACTTTTGAGTACTTTCGTTTAGTACTGTTGTGGCAAAAAGTGATTGTCATCAATTGGAAAAGTGTAATAATTTCTAATTGATATAAAAATATTTTTTGAATAATTTTTTGTAGCAATATCTGCTAATACTTTCTCTCCATTTAATTCCATACTTACCTCCGGGACACTTGTAATTCGCAGTGATTTCTGTAAATTGTAAATAATATATGCTGCGACCATTTTTTATATAAAAAACAAGTGCGCAATTGATTAGTTGAAAGATATTACACGTAAAATGTAATTTAATCATTTAAAACATAAATAAATAATTCAATTTATTACTTTGAATACAAATAAATACTCAAAAAATTATTATAAAACTATTTTTTCATCAATTAAAAGAACATATTACACTTTTTCAATCAAGTACAATCACTTTTTTCCCACAAAAGAACTAAAAAAAGTACTCAAAAGTGGTTAAGATAAGATATTGTTATAAAAAATTATTCATAAAAATTATTTGTTTATTGATAAAGAATATATTACATTTCCAATCAATTACAATCACTTTTTGTCACGAAAGTACTAAAAAAGTACTCAAAAGTGGTTAAGACAAGATATTATTGTAAACAATTATTGGTTTATCAATTACAAAAGACGTATTATGCATTCACAATAAATAGTGCACACTTACTTGGGACAAAAATGTTAGCAATTTTTCGCTGTTAATCGAAAAAACAAAAGTACTAGATGCATGGACCAGTAGAGCGAAAAAAGAAGCTATTCAACTAATTGTAAGTAGAATTGAATGAATTCAGAAGAATTGAGTTAGAGGTTAAAAAATCAAGAGAATTACAAAGTACTTAATTTTTTAAGAATTTAGAATAAATTAATAAAATCCATGGTATATTCCAAATGAATTCAAATAAGTTGAAAACATTTTTTTAAATCCAAAATATTATGCTAATTTGAGTAAAATTGAAATTAATCTAGAGAATAGTGAGAAAAAATCGACGAAATTCATAAAAAGTTCTAGGTAAATTAAAAATAATCAAATGAACTGAAAAAGAACCAAAATATTACACTGATGACAATACAATTAAACATAATTAATAAGAATGTAAGGTGAACTAAAAAAAAGTTTTCTTTGTTAAAAATCGATTTAATTGAGTAGAATTGAATGTATTAATGAGAATTCAAGTGAATTAAAAATTAATCAAGGGAATTTAAGAGACTTTGATGAATTGCCTAAAAATTTGAAATAATGTAACTAAAGAAAAAAACAGAATTCACGGCGAATTTCAGCAGAATTTATGTGAATTGAAAAAAAACATGAAAAAAGAACAATATATTAAATAAAACGTTGGTAAATTTCGCGAAATTTAAGGAAAATGAGACAAAATTGATAAAAATTCATAGAAATTCAAGATAAAACTAAAAAAATACAAGTGAATTAAAAACAATTCAAAAATATTTTTTAAATCCATTGAATGAATTAAATTTGTAATGAATTGAGATAAATCGAAGGAAATTGAAAAGAATTTGATAAAATGCATACTAATTCACGATGAATTTTAAAATACTTCAGGGTTAATTTAAAAAAAAATTAATCCCTTCCAGTGATTAAAAAAATGTAGATTAATAAGAATTCAGGGGGAGTTCCAAATAATTTCAATGTTTTGAAAGAATGGAAAACATTCCATTGAATACAGTAAAATTTGATTTTCGAATTTTAAATCCGAAAAAAATTCCATTCAATTCAGATAAATGTGAGTGAATGGAATTTAAAAGTCTTCATGGTGAATTTAGAAAAAAACTTAAGTTAAAAAAGAATATTTGAATTCAGTGAATTTGCAAGAATTCAAAGGAATTCAGGGTGAATTTGCAAGAATTCAGAGGAATTAAGAAATGGCCCTATGGTGTAATAATAATAATAAAATATCTGCCCGCTACGCGGTCATATTCTTGTCCTGCGCTACGCGCGCTGCTTGCTTCGCTCACAACTTTGAGCGCGCCTAGGGCGCGCGACTGTTGATTCTCGCGCTTCGCGCTCGATTATGCATTTACCTCACGCTACGCGCTCGGTCTTTGTATTTTCGCACATTCTTGCGCAAACATTTTAAAATTAAGACATCCACCACTGTAATTTTGAGATAGTGAATTCTCTTTCGTTCAAAAAGCTTAACTCGAGAGTTTGAGCGCACCTACGGCACGCGACTGAGAGAAATCGCACTCCGCGCTTAGTCTTCTTCCGCATTCGGGCACAGACCTTTTAAAATCAAAGGTGAACGGACGGACAACTGTAATTTTGTGATTTCGAACTATCTTTTCTTAAAGTTCTTTTGGCTTTAACAAACACATTCTCATCACGTATCTCGTGCTTCGCTCTCGATTTTGTCCAACCTGTCAACTTTCCTACATTATACACAACACTTTTATGTCAATTATAATACATTTTTATGTAACTCTGCCAGGGATTACTTATTAAAAAGTTGCAAAATAAAAAGCAAATTGTATAACATGTATCATTTCAATAAATGTATATCATTACAATTAATAATATGCATAAAAATTGAATCATACTAATGCTTATTTCCTTGTTTTTATCATTTTTTTATTTTTAATGTTGTTTTTTACGATTAAAAAAAACTACTGCGCATCTGCATAGGTTCTAATACAGGAACCTATATAGGGCCCTATAAAGGAGCCTATGTCCTCTTTTGTCTTTTCTGTGCTTTTTCTAAAAAGTTAATTTTTTAATTTTTAATCTTATGTTTTACGATTAAAAGAAAATCTAATCGTCCTATCGAAAAATAATTAATAATGAATTTATAGATATTTTTAGGCGAACAAATTTTGTCTAGTAATTTAAGTTCATACCTTTTGTCGTTTTTACAAACAAATTTAATATTTTTATTTGGAATTTTATTTTTTTATTTTGTAGTTCTTTCCAGCTTGCGCAATTTGAGCTTTCTCATTTTTTTCGTATCTTGCATAGTTTGACCAAAAAATGGAATTTTTGTATTTTTCATTGTTTTTGGTACTATCAAATTTGGAATTTTCAACTTCTCGACCAAATTAAAAAAGTTGTCATCATAATCTTGTAGGGCTTTTAAAAAGCAAAGTTTTTCTTCTCCTGACTTTTTTTTCATATCATGTGATGTTTGGCTTAAAATGTTCATTTTAGTTTGTTTTTTTTATTTTGAAAATGCTCTAATTCTGATAATTTTCTTTTTATAAAAAAAATTAAGAAGGATAAATTGTTTAAGTTTTGAAGTACTATGAACAACCGTGCATAGAATTTTTACATCTTGAAAAAATGTGGTTTCAAAAATTTTTTGTACGATCAAATTTTGAATTTTCAACTTTTTGACCCAATTGAAAAAGTTGTTATCATAATCTTGTAGGGCTTTCAAAAACCAACGTTTTTCTTTTCTAGAATTTTTTTCGTATCATGCGTTGTTTGGCTTAAATTGTTCATTTATTTTGTTTTTCTGAATTTTGAAAATGCTATAACTATAGTAATTTTTGATTTTTCAAAAAAAGTCATCAGGGTGAATTGTTAAATTTTTTGAATTCTATGAATAATGGTACAGAGAATTTTTGAATTTTTAAAAAAATGGTCTCAAAAATATTCAAAATGTGCCCACTTTTTGAATTTTTATCCAAAATGGCTGGCTAACGAACTTGACCTTCAGCTTAGGACACTAAAAGAGTGTATCAAAGGCCAGTCTAATAGATTATTTTGTTCAAAAGTTATCGTGCTCTTAGACAAACATAAAAAGACAGACCCACTCGTAAAAACCTGTTTTTCGTATTTAAATGGTCTTAAAACGTGAATTTTTGACAAAAACTGGGACGGGGGAGGGTCAAATTTTACACAAATCTAATACCTTCTCTGATGAGAATGCAATAAAAGTCTGAAATTCTTGGGTTTTCTGTTTTTGTCTTATAGAAAAAAGTGACCAAAGTGATCTTTTAATTTTAATAGAAAGTGAATTAAAATATATATAATTCTAAAATTCAAAAATAACTAAAAAAGTAACGATGGTTACTTTTTTTCGCAATTAAGTAAAAAAAAGAGGTAAATTTTGAAACGGCCACTGACTGATATTTAGCTTTGTTTCATCTTAAATTTTAACTCTAATCCTTTTTAGAAGTATCTAAAATTCCGGAGATTTGTCCAATATAATATTTGGATGACCCCTCATAACAAATTTTTTATTTAAAAAAATTATGGCATTTATTGCCAATGAATCATATGATTGTAAAGTTATAATTATTAACGAAATCATCAACTAGACTATAGAAAATGATTCACTTGCAACATTTTTGTAAAATAAGAGACCACCACTTCATCGATTCAAACCAGCATTTTAAGTTCTCGATCGATCAGATAAGCTTCATATGATCGTACGATTAAATAATGATAACCCGCCTAGATAATATGAAGATATTACATTCGTTATTCTTACAAAGTACCGATTGTGACTTCTTTACGGAAATAACAAATTAAATTTAGATTAAAAATATGATTTTAAGAAAAAAGTCTCACATAGATGCAGATAAGAATTGTACTTTTATTAATAGATGCATCGCAATTTTTAATCTATTATTTCATCTTACGATTGGTTGTTAAAAATATTACTTTACCTGGACTGAATCAATATATATGTGAAGTGAAACAAGTCAAAGATAAAAATAAAATATAATGAAATTAATGGTTGACCAGTTTTGAAACATTCAAATGAAAAATCTGTATTTCACAGTGAATCTGAATATTTTTTTCTGGGTTTGTTACAATCATTTGAAGATTAATTGCAAATTCTAAAGAATTAACAGAAAGCTTTTTTTAATGCTGTATTTTCCGAACAAGAATAGGTAATTAAGATTTTTTTCGACTAAGGGATTTTCGCTCTTTCAATTTATCACACAAAAAATAATCTGCAAAATTACAAAATTACGGCTGTTATCCTAAAATTCTTGAAAGTGAATTTTCTCAAAATCCCCATTTTCATACATTTTTATAGTTTTCTATTTATATTTAGAAATAGCTGATAATATGTAGTACATATCTCGTGAGATTAGTTCTTGGTAAACCACTGCTTCACATCGAAAACATCATTTTTGAAAAAACGCATTTTTGCATTTTTAAGATTCCAGAATGAGAAAATCTTTTTTAATTTAAATTAATTAATATGTAACTGTGCTGATACCGACGTCATGAAATACTATTTTAGATCTAATAAGTTTCAGTGTTTATACGTAATTTGAAAAACATTTGCCTGATATTATTTTATCGAATAACCTAAGAATCTAAAAAATATCATGTAGCTAGTAAAATTAGAATTTCATAAACCGAAATTTATGTAATGAAATTTAAATAATTTTAATTAGATATCTTAAGGAATAAATATTCTTCTATTTTACTTATTTTTTGTAATTTTAACTATTTCAGCGTTCGCATTTAGGAATTTCAAATCAAGATATTCTAATGTAAACTATCTTCGAAAAAAGTCTGAATTAATAATTAGGAATCGTAACTAGAAATAAGACAATTTGGTATAGAAAATTGTATTTCATCAAATAAAAAAATGTATGGTAAAAATTCCTCCATTTAAAAAATTTAAATATTTCGAAAACTTAAATTAAACATAAAATTGTCTTACTTTATAGCCTCTACAATTTTTTATTGAGCAACTTTAAATGAAAAAATAAACCATTTTTAAAATAGTACATCAAATTTTTAACTTGAAAACTTACAAATATTCAATTTGTGTTTTTATCTGTCCAAGAGTAAAGATTTTAAACATTAAAGTAAGAAATTAAGAATAAAATTTATTTCAAATCGAATACATTCAAAGTTTTACCATTTTTTTAATAACCTGCAAATTTTAAGTTTAAAAGCGGAAAGTTTTCAAACTAATCTTGATATAATTTCGACAATTTCAAATTGTAATGATTAGTAAATAACATTCTTTTGAAATGAGCCTTAAATATTGCCAATATAACGTTGTAATTTGTTTAGACACATACTTTTAAAACTACAAAACTTATCCTATAATTTATTAAAAATAAAATATTTCTATAGCAATTTTTGGAAATTCTATCTCTTATCTAAATTAAGAGTTTGGAAAATATAAATCCTTATTTGTTTAAAATATACTGTATATCATTTTTATAAATTGGTATATCTTATAAAAGAATGGTGATAAAACCCTAAACAAAAAACGTTTTTATCAATAAAAGTATCTAATAAAGAAAAACAGCGGATAGATAAGATGTGAAAACACATGCAGATAAAAATGATCTTTGGGGTTTTCTGTATAAGTAACAATCTAAATTATATTTCTTTACTGAAATTCCCGGCCCCAAACTCAAAATTATAATTCTTTACTCATATGCTCTATCCCAAAGTACAAATTATAATTCTTTTGGAAAATTCACTGTTCCAAGTTTACATTTTTTTTTTGTTTAATTTCTTTTTTTTGTACCAAAACAGAATTACAAATCGTTTCAATGATTCCCTGTCCCAAAATCAAGATTATATATTTTTTACTGTAATTTCCTGTCACAAACTCAAAATTATTATTCTTTACTCAAATTCCCTGGCCCAAAGTAAGAATGATATTTTTTTAAGGAAATTCGCTGCACTAAACTCAAAATTATATTTGTTTACTGAAACTCTATGTCGTAACTTAAAATTTTAACTCAAATTCTCTATCCCAAAGTAAAAAATATAATTCCTTTGGAAAATTCACTGTTCCAAGTTTACAATTTTTTGGTTTAATTTATTTTTTTGGTCCCGAAGCAGAATTACAAATCTTTTGAATGATTCTCTGTCCTAAAATAAAGATCATATTTCTTTACTGAAATTTCCTGTCCCAAACTCAAAATTATAATTCTCTACTAAAATTTCATGTCCCAGTGTAAAAGTTATAATTCTTCACGGGAATTCCCTGTCTTAAACCCAAAATTAAAATTCTTCAGCAAAATTTCCAGTCAAAACCTCAAAATTACATTATTTTACTGAAATTTTATGTCGCAATTAACCTATAATTATTTTTTTTTTCAAAATTTCCTTGTTCTAAGTCAAGATAGATGTAATTCTTTACGTGATTTTTTGAAACTTTTCTTCTATTTATTCCTTGTTCCAATTTATAATTTTAAACCTTCCAGAAGATTCCCTGTCCCAAACTCAAAATTATAATTCTTTATTGAAATTTCCTTTCCCAAAATAAAAATTCCAGATAATTTTTATACTTTAAGTCATCTTTTTTATTACTTTTATTTATTCCTTGCCCAAATTCAGGATTATAAATCGCTTAGAAGATTCCCCGTCGAAAAATCGAAAATAATAATTCTTTACTGAAATCTCCTATTCCAAGTCAGGATAAGTATAATTCCTCACGTGATTTTTTTTATTTCTTTTATTTATGCCCTGAACCGCTTCAGAATTATGAATCTTTTAAAATATGCCTCATTCCGAAATCGAAATTATAATTGTTTACTGGAATCGCCTGTCCCAAATTATATTTATAATCCTTTTAGAAAATTTCTCTGTTCTAAATCTGAATTGTACTTCTTTTGGAAAATTCACTATTCCAAGTGAGAATTATTGTTTTTTCAGACATTCCCTGTGCCAACTGAATTAAATTGCTTTTCATTTTCTAGTTTCTCCCCGGTGAAAAAAATTCCCGATCAAGTAAACACTCTGGAATACATTACAAATATAAAAAAAACTTTGGTTATACAACTGTCCAACAAACTATGCTATTAATACCAATATTTACTTTTTTTGTTAACTGTGGATTCATATATTTAAAATTTGAGAAATGGCAAACTACATAAGCAATCGATGACGTAAACCCGCTTGCAGATAAAATTCATCTTTGTGTTTCTCTGTCTGCGTTAAAAAAATAATATAAATATAAATCAGAAAATAAACCTAAAAGCATTTATTTTTTAAACGAACCTCCAAACCAGCGACAAGAATAACTCCAGCGATCAGCAGTAGGAAACCACTCCACGATAACAGACTCCCCCTCATTCTGAGGACGAGACCGAAGAATGCACTTCTTCGAAATTCTCACCCTCTTCAACCCTCACACTCCTTCCTATTTTCGTCTTTATTTTCTACCTCTAACTTAACAAAAATCAACTGACAAAACTGAATTTTACTAAGAATAATAAGTCCTCAAGAGCGACACCCTCGGGACATCATCGATCGCGATCTTCCAACCTGAACACGTAACGACAAAACCAATCCGCACTCGCGATCTCAGATTCTTCGAGACCAAGTCCGCGAGTTTTGTACCCGTTGTACCGGACTGTCTGGTGTAAAACTAGACGGCGAACGCCAACCAGAACCAGAACCGGACCCGATCGCGAAGACAGCACACACACCGTACCGGCGTTCGGTAGCGTCTGAGAGGCCGTGCGCGCCGGCAAGATAAAACTTTTTCAAAAGCACGGTGCTTTTCCCTCTCTCTGGACCACCCTTCCCCCCTCTAGCGATCCTCATCCGCCCTCCGCGGACTGATGATGTCTATCTCTGTCTGGATCCCTCAGACTCCCACCACTGCAACGATGCATAATCTCACCTATTCTCTCTCTCTCCCTCTCTCTTTCACTCACTCTCTCACTCTTTCTCTCATTCTACTTTGCTTCTCCCCCGCACTTCATCTTTCTTCTGA
>NC_046663.1:60562079-60582192 GCF_010883055.1 Belonocnema kinseyi | reverse complement strand
CCCCCCCCCCCCACCCCCAGAAACCAATTGTCAACCCACCTACACACGCGGATGGACCATAAATCCATGGTTGCGATTCCCCCCTAGGCACAGTTGGGCAGAATCGTCAAAACACGCTCAAAAGTCCAATTTATGACCTTGAACATATAAATTCAAAATTCTTAAAACTACGTCTAATATAACCAGTAGGGTGGTCTAAAAATGAATTGGAATTTTTCTTTTTTTGAATTTTCATGCATATAGCTCCAAATTTTTTCGAATTTACAAAAAAATAAATGCCTTTTTTAGTGATATTTAGAGATTCTGCAATCCCCATAGTATTTAACACGCATTTCCAATAACAAAGAAAAGACGTTTTTGTACATTTTATTTAGAATCGGCAGTGATAGGTAAACTGAGTTGTAACGGAGAATTTCTCTTTAAAATTAGCTATGGAATAAAAATGAACCATTATTTTTTAAATATCGCCCTTATAAGTTAGTTTTATAGGGTCCCATAAAAACCCCATTAAGTAAAAAATTGAATTTTATTCGAGTTTTTGGCGCTAATTATGATTTTTTTTGCGATTTTCTCAATACAAATTGTTACTAGTATATGAAATACTCCTTGGTTGAATGTTGAACTATTTCCTTAAAAGTTTATGTTTTTGGCTGTAAATTCATGATTTTAATGATAAGTTCGTTTTTTTTATAGTTTTTATAAGTTTTATGTTGAAAATTCATATTCTCGGGTGTAAAATTCAACTTCTTTACAGAAAATTCACCTTTTTGTCTTAAAAAATAAATAATTTGGTATAAAATTCATCTATTGGTACAAAATAAACCGTTTTGTACAAATGCATCTTTTTAATTGAAAATTAATTATCCTAAATAAAAATTTGACTACTTCAATTTTGAATAAAGATGGCTCTTTTTTAGATTAAAAATTAAACTTTTAATACAATATTTTTAGAAACGATAATAATATAAACTAAAAAATAATAGAATAAAATTTTAACTAACATAATATCCATTGTTCAAACAATTTAATTGAAAATGTATGTAGTTTGTTGAAAATTCATATTTTAAAAAAAAATTAGTCTTCTTTGTTCAAAATTTAACTATTTGTTTAAAAATGTATAAATTTGGTTGAGAAATCATCTTTTCTGGTAGAAAATTAATCTTCTTGGTTGAAATTTAGACTATTTTGTTGTACGTATTTTGTTGGGAATTAATATTTTTTTAAAAAATTAATATTTGTGTTGGAAAATTCATCTTTTTAGTTGAGAATTCAACTGTGTGGTGAGCCCGAGTTTTTTTTAGCGCTAATACTATACTACTATCTGCTCATAATAAGATGTTGACATAAATTGTTTAAATAATTTATCATTGCTTTTTAGTGATTTTCTCTTAGAATATACAGTTATAAATTCACGGGTTTTCCTAATTTTTTAACTTATTCATGCAATTTAATTTAATTTAAATTATTTAATTAATTATTCAATTAATTTAAATAAAATTATTTAATTTAATTTAATTTAACTAATTTAATGCAATTTAAAAAAATATAATTGTTCAAACAATTTATTATTTTTTGTAACTATTTTCTTCCATACTAATGCAGGATAGTTGCAGTTTTTCTTCAATCTTCCACTTTTTGCCAACTCTTTACTTAGTGAGGTAATAATTAATGCAAATTAACAAATACAATTGCTTTCACAATTTATTATTTTTAATCCAATTAAAAGCCAAAGAAAACCTAAATATTTGTGAAAACACGCAAATTTCTAGCATTACTCTGAAAAATATAGTTATAAATAAATACAATTTTTTTAAACAATTATGTTTGTTAGCTTACAATCATTATTATCTCACTAAGTAAGAAGTAGAATAGCAGGTCAACATTTCAGAAAGACGCGAAACTATTTCGCATTACTATAGAAGAAAATAGTTATAAAGAAAAATAATTTGTTTAACAAATAATTTTTGTTAAATTTCATTAATTATTACCACACTCTAAATGAAAACTGAACAAGAAATTGAAAATTTTAGAAAAAACCCACGACTTTCTACCATTATTCAAAGAAAACATTATTAAAAATATAAGTAAATTATTTAAGCGATTATATTTATTCCCTTCAATTAAAAATTGCATCGATCTAAATAAAAAGTTAAAAATAAGTTAAAAAATTCGGAAAAACTGCGACTTTTTAACTCTCTTCTAAGAGAAAATGTCTGAGAACAATAATAAACTGTTTAAACAATGTATGTAAAACCTGATTAGAAGTAGAAAGTAATATTTTATATATTAGAAAGAAATTCTTGTTTAAAAAACCGCAAATAAATCGTAATGACTGCCAAAAACTAACCAACTGTAAATTATATGCACCCTACCATGCATAAACTGTTTTACATATGTTAAATAATGTTTTACTTTGGCTTTGAAAATATGTAATATAATTGACTAATAAAATTTGTATTGGACCTTCCAATCACAAAAGGTAGATAAATAAACGAATAAGCAATTTAGTCTAAACAAATAAAAATTGCATTCTATAAATTTAAAATCTATTTAAAAAATTTACAGTGCAAGAACCTTAAAGTTGAATCATGTTAAGGCTCAGCGTCAAAAAAATTGAATAAGAAAATTTCAAAATTGGTGGATTTACAATTCAAATTTTTTTCAGCAAGTCTACTTTATGTTCAACCATCAGCAATGCAGAATAAAAATATTGTAGCTAATCAATATTTGATAATTTTTGAAACAAATTATATGTAAAAAGGTCAAATTAAGGAAGAACACAAATAAGTCGACTTTTCCTCAGAATGATTGAAAATTGTCTTCGCCGTGATGTGATGTAAAAAATGGACTTTTGTGACATATTTGTTAATGTTTAAAGGAAATTGAAGTGCTCGGTGGCACGTAGTAATATTTGAATTTCGAGGAGAAAAAATACGGATTTTCTTTTTCGGGAAATGGAAATTTTTTGAAGGGGTGGGGGAGTTTACCCTGTTGCTTAAAACGCTTTGCGAAGGTCGATTTTCTTGACAGTACATACATGTTAAACGAATCTGATATAATTTCAGTGAAAGCAGAATGTATTTCTGTAAGTAAATCGTCGAATAGTGTATTTTTGTATACAATTTGTTTATAATATTAACGAATATGCTGGAAAGACAAACTTTTTCTGGAAGAACATCACCATTAAATCAATGTTAAGTCTTTTAGTAAAAGTAGAATATATTTCTGTAAATAAATGACCGAATAGTGCATCTGTTTATATAATTTATTTATAACGTTAATGATTCTTGTCGAACATTAAAGCTCCCTAATCTATCATCATTGTGAGGACAATTTCAAATTATCCTGATAAATACGACTAATTTCTTGCCTTAACTGCCTGAATTTTACATCCTTTATAGAATTAACAAATATTGATAACAACATTTTTTATTCTGCACCACTAAGATGGAAATACAAAGTAGATTTGCTGATAAAAAATTCCAATCGTAGATTCAACAACTTTGAAAATTGCTGATAAAAATTAATGAAAAATTACATGAATTAATTTCGCGCATTATATGCTACCAGAGCTACTGCACATACTTCGACTGATCCCGAGTTTATTTCGATTGTCAAAAATTTCGATTTTTGAGAACTTAAACAAAGTTTCCTATCGGTTGCCTATCTGTTTTAGCGCGCCTAGGGTGCGCAACTGTTGGTTCTCGCGCTTCGCGCTCGACAGTATAATTATCCCGCGCTTCGCGCTCGATAATGTATTTACTGCGCGCTACGCGCTCGACTTTTCTGCACAGACTATTTAAAGCTAAAGGTAAAAGTATCAACAACAGCAATTTAATGATTGTGAATTCTCTTTTGCTAAAGCTCCTTCGGCTTTAACGAACACATTCGCATCACGTATCTCGTGCTTCGCACTCGAGTTTATCCTGAAATTTTATATCATTCCCATAAATGTACATTATTATAATTCGTAACTTGCATTGGTATTAAAACAGACGAAATTTCATTGTCCCGTTTAAAAAAATTTGAAAATATTTTTTGCAATTTATTTTGAATTCACCCTAAATTATTATTAGTCTATCCTAAATTTTTTTAAATTCTTCTAAATTTACTCAATTCTATTCATTCGATAAAGTTTTTTAAAGTTTTTATTTCATTCATCTTGAAGTCTTTAAAACTCGCCCTAAATTTGGAGGCATTTGATCAAATTCTTTTGAAGTTTCTTTAATTTTTTCCTAATTAATTTCAAACTCATTTTTTAATATTTGAATTATGATTGTACAAAATGTAGGACTGACTTATTTTGAAAGTGGTTAGTTTAAATAAGTTTGTTTTGGAAATGTCATATTAAATTTTTTTTAACTAATTGAAAACTGTACATTTCAGTATTTTTTTAAATATTATATTTATTTTATAAGATATTATCTTAAAACTATTCAGCTTCTACGTTTTTAATTTTTTAAAGAATGGTTGCGTATCAAATTCCTTCATTCAGAAAGTGTGCTTTTAATACTTTGAATCATAATTTTTGTTTATTTTTCATGTTTGGAATTTGAAAATATAAATGAGAAAAAAGCCTTTTTGGAGACTAAAAAAACTAAAAAAAAACTAAAAAATATTGTTATTCACCATTAAAATAGAAGCTACCAATCATATAAAAAACCATTAATAAAAATTGTTGTTCTCTACTTTCGGTAAAAAAAACGTTATCTATTTATTTTTTCTTAGTTTGTGTCATGTGTCGAAAAATTTCAGTTTTGAATTTTCACTGTTTTTTTTTTTATAAATAAAACAAAAACTAACTGTCCTATAAAAAAGTGATTAATAACAAATTTGTAGATATTTTTTGACTGCATAATGTTTTCCTCATAATTTTTTTCCTACCTTGCATAGATTGACAAAAAAATACAATTTTTTATTACTTTTTGTTTTATCGAAATTTAAATTATCAATGTTTCGAAAAAATTGAAAAAGTTGTTATGATAATTTTGTACAGCTTTCGAAAATTAACATTTTACTTTTCAAGTACCCATGTGGAAATAGCCCGGGTCAGCCCTGATACAAAAATGTTTCTGGTCGGGAACTAACCGAGCTATGTTTGTTTTTTAAGAGCCTAGCCGTGCGCTGGTCGGATACTCGCTAGGCAAAATTAATGCAAAACCCCAGTCTGGGGCTGACTGGGCTCTGATCAGACAAATCTTATGATCGAATGCTTACACAGTAGCTAGCCGGGCGCTTATTGGCAATCATAAAATGGTTAAACTTTGTTTATAACACCTAGAACCCAAACCTTATACGAAAGTTAAGAAAATTTTAAATTAAGAAATTTTCAACATTCACGATTAAATTTCTGAGATCCTTCGTTAAAAATTTTAAATGCTCATAAAAAATTACATTTCCTGTCAATGTAAAAAGTTGTAAAATAGCCTAAAACGTGAAAAACAAAATAGTACGTGAAAAAAAATGGTAATCGATTTAAATTAATAATTAAATAATTATTTTATTGATATTCCTGTTAACAGTTCGTGTATTTTCCATTGACAAAACGTCGTATAATAATAAATAATTAGAAAAAGAGAGCTTAACATTTGGTACTTTAACTTTCTGAACTGTAGCTTATGAGGATGGCTTTTTCAACGAGTTTCAAATTGTCGGTTTAGCGCAGAGGTTAGCACTCCCGACTGCTAGGCGTTAGATTTAGGTATAGACATGTAGGTTCGATACCCCGTAGCATTAGAAATTTTATTTGTAGTATAATGTTTAAAAATGTAATGTATGTACTTACTCTAAACAGGGCTATTAATATTTAATGTCAAAATACACGCATTCATTTAATATTTATTTTTTAAATCTTTTTTGTCTCTCAACGACTACGTGAAAATAGTTAATGTTGCCTGTGTGCTGGGCGTCTGGAATTTCATACATTAATTTGCTCCAATTCTACAGTAAAAAGAATCAAATGTATCGCCTAATTCAGTGACTGATGCTCTTTATACAATTGATACCCGAATCATTTCGCTGGCCAGCCCAGCGTGACGATGCTGGTCGGATTCCGACCAGAAACCCCGGCCAGCTCCCGACTTAAAGCCGGGCTCTCCAGCCGTAGACTGGCCAGCCCCCGACTTAAATTTTCACCCGGGTACTATGAACAAGTGTACAGAGAATTTTTGAATCATGAAAAAATGTGGTCTCAAAAACTTTCAAAATACACTCACTTTTAGAATTTTTGTCCGAAATGGCTGACCAACGAACTTAAAATTTAGCTTAGGACACTAAAAGAGTGTATTAAAGGCCAATCTAATAGATTATTTTGTTCAAAAGTGATCGCGCTCATAGACAGACAGACAGACATAAAGACAGACAGAACTACTCGTAAAAACCTGTTTTTCGGATTTAAATGGTCTTAAAACGTGAATTTTTGACAAAAACTGGGGGGGGGGGGTCAAATTTTGCACAAATCTATTACCTTCTCTGATGAGAATGTATTATCATGAAAAAATAACAAATTATTAATTAAATTTTTGAAACCCCACACACGAGACGAAAAAGAAATTAAATGACAAAAGTTGTGATTAGAATGCGGTCAAGAAGCGGGCAGATTTTTTTGCTTTTACTGTTAATCATGTTTTTCATGATTAGAGCTAAAACTATACATCCTATCAAAAAGTGGTTGATAACAAATTTAGAGATCTTTTTCAAATGCACAATTTTTATCTCTTCATCTTTTACCGTATTTTACACAGTTTGGCCGAAAAATGTCCTTTTTGTATTTTTCATAATTTTTTATGCTGTCAAAATATGAAATTTTGATTTTTCAAAAAAAATTCAGAAAATTGTTACGATAATCTTGTAGGGCATTCAAAAGCAACATTTTTCTATTCACAACTTTTTTTCATATCGTGCGTTATTTGGCCTAAAATGTTCATTTTCGTGAGTTTTTTGGAATTTTGTAAATGCTATAACTCTGGTAACTTTTGATATTATAAAAAAAGTTATTAGGATAAATTGTTCGAATTTTTGAATACTATGAATAACCGTACAAAGGATTTTGGAATTTTTGAAAAAGTGGTCTGAAAAATATTCAAAATGTGCCTACTTTTTGAATTTTTATCCAAAATGGATGACTAACGAATTTGACCTTTAGTTTAGGACACTAAACGAGTGTACCAAAGGCCAATTCAATAAATTAATTTTTTTTAAAGTTATCGTGTTCACAGGCAGACAGACATACATGCAGACAGACAGTCACACAAACAGGCAGATACATTCGTAAAAACCTGTTTTTCGGATTCAGGGGGTCTCAAAACGTGGACATTTGACAAAAACTAGGGGGAGGGGGTCAAATTTTACACAAATCTAATACCTTCTCTGATGAGAATGTAATTAAATGAAAAATATAACTTTTTTTTAAATTCGAATGTTTTGAAAATGAGCAAAAATGACGTTTTTTAAACTTCAGTTTATTTTTACTAACATATTTCTTTCTTAGTTTTATGTATGACATCTCTTTTGTTGCAATGTACAAGCAAGACAATTTCTTTAGATCTCGAAATGACTTTTTCCTCCTTCACGTTACATTTCTTAACATTCTTTTAATTTTATTGTTTGTTGAACTTTTGAGCAGCTGTAAAGTTTAAGAAATTATTTGAACTCTTGGGAAACTATATCTTGCTTCTCTAATGGAAACTAAAAGCATGTTATACATAATACTAAAAAAACTTTGAAAGCAGTTAAAAATACGATCCATGAATCTTTTTAAACATTTTTTTTTTAATTTTCTGAGCATGAAGTTTTACTTTTGCTCGTTTTTTAATTCCAAGTATTTAAAAATCGCAATTTAAAATTAATCAACACTATGACCCCGTCGGGAAAGCGTGTACAAGCAAAAAAATTGTTCTCTGGCAAAAATATACATATTACCAAAAATCAAAAGAAGATTCATCTGTAAAAAAGGACGGATTAACTCGATCATATTTTATACGAGGGGATACTTTATTCTCTTGCAGACCTATACAGGGTTGCATATTTTTTAACTTGGTCCGGAAATTCGACAAATGCTATCCTGAAATAAGTGTGAGATCATGACTGCAAGGCGACTTTCTCACGAATAAAAACTGTTGGAAGTGTGAGTTACTTATTAGAGAACAATGAGTAAATGAATAGACATGTACATGTATTTGATTCATATATTTTAGGTAAACAAAATTATAATGTTACACTATAAGAATAAAATAAATAAAACCGAACTGCATTCAGAAAAGTCCGGGAATTCAGGGAATTTCGAGAACTCAGCGAATTTAGGAATTCAGAAATTCAGAGAATTCAAGGAATGCAAAGACTTCAGCGAATTGTAAAAAAGAAAAATTGAAGGAATTAAAAGAATTCAAGGAAGTGTAGGCATGTTAATTCCTAAAGGAATTTAGAAAATTCAATATTTTCAAAACATTCAAGGAATTCAAAAAACTTCAAGGTTAATTCGAAAGATTTGGAAAGAACTTTAAGAAAAATCATGATTAATTCAAAAGAATTAGAAAGAATTTAAGAGACTTCATAGTAAAATTTTTTTAATTCAAGAAAATTCTAAAGGTTAATGCAAGATTTGATAAAAATATAAGAGAATTTAAGGTTGATTTAAGAGAATTTAGTAAAGTAAAGGTATTCGAAATAAGTGCATTGTGAATTCAAATGAATTCAAGAGAATTTTTCCATAATTCAAGTAATTTAAAAAAATACAATTCAAAGGATTTAAAGAATTCAAAGAACTGTACAATTTCAAGGAATTGCAAGAAATAAAATAAACAATTCAAAGAATTAAGAAAATTAAAAGAAATTAAGGTTAATTCCACAGAATTCAAAGAATTAAGAGAATTTTCTATGTTTTCAATAATTCAAAAAATTACCCTAAATTCAAAAGAATCCAGAGATTACAAAAAGTTCAAAGAAATTCAAAGAAATCAAATAATACAAAAAATTGAAATAATTTAACCCTTAAACGGCCAAAACGCCACTACCGGTACACTGCTTTTCAACGGCCAATAACTAAGACTATTCGACACTAGAAAAAATTGAGACACATATATTTTTATTGCTTAAGATCTCCTCTTTCCGACGGTGCCAATGAAATTCCTCAAAAAATTTTCTTATTATCCCAAAATGCAGTTTAAACAAAAAAAAAAACGTGATTTTTCGTGCCTATTTTTTTTTGTGAACCATTTTCCAAAGCTTTTCGAGTCTGTAATTAACCTGGAATCTCACTAACGGGTGGAATAAATGTCTAAACTTAGAGAATCCATCGTTCAAAGATCGATTTTTCGTTTTAGTATTTTCAAAATGGCGTCTTAATGACAAAATTTTTGTGAAAACATTCATGAATTTTTTTACAATAAACGATGCGCTTTTCGGAAAAATCATCAAGAATAAAAAGTTCTTGTAATCAGTCAAGGAATACGCCTGAATTTTTTTGAAGCGTTTTGAGAAAAATTTTGGATTTTGCATATGAACAATTTTTGCAAAATTCAAAATTTTGCTCAAAACGCTCCGGAAAAATCCAGACGTATTCCTCGGCTGATTACAAGAACTTTTTATTCTTGACAAATTTTCCGAAAAGCGCATAATTTTTCAATAAAAAATTTTCATAGTTCTAAGCATCGTGTAAGAGTAAAATGATTCACGAATATCTATCGTCCGTCTGCCGCAAACAAAGTTTACGTTGCCCAACTATCTCCTTTTTTTCAAGGGATTTTATATATTTTTTTTACATTTTTTAATTTTTTTTTTATGGAGAATTTTTTCATTTCAGATCCCGAATTCTCGTCATCTGATGAATCATCTCCATCAGAGCCAGAGTAATCTGGATTTGGTATGATGATACGTTCATCATTTTCATCGGAATCTCATTCCGATTCGGAGTTTGTTGCAATTTTTGAGGCTTTACGCTTTGGCATTTTGTTTTGCTGGGTGTACTCGAAAATTCCCGGGATGTCAATGCGGTGAAGGTGTGGTTTGATGTCAGAGTGCAATAAAGGTTACGGAGTCGTTGGAAATTTTTTATTGAAAAACTATGCGCTTTTCGGAACATTTGTCAAGAATAAAAAGTTCTTGTAATCAGCCGAGGAATACGCCTGAATTTTTCCGGAGCGTTTTGAGCAAAATTTTGAATTTTGCAAAAATTGTTCATATGCAAAATCCAAAATTTTTCTCAAAACGCTTCGAAAAAATTCAGGCGTATTCCTTGGCTGATTACAAGAACTTTTTATTCTTGATGATTTTTCCGAAAAGCGCATCGTTTATTGTAAAAAAATTCATGAATGTTTTCACAAAAATTTTGCCATTAAGACGCCATTTTGAAAATACTAAAACGAAAAATCGATCTTTGAACCATGGATTCTCAATGTTTAGACATTTGTTCCACCGGTTAGTGAGATTTCAGGTTAATTACAGACTCGAAAAGCTTTGGAAAATGGTTCACAAAAAAAAATAGGCACGAAAAATCACGTTTTTTTTGTTTAAACTGCATTTTGGGATAATAAATCAATTTTTTGAGGAATTTCATTGGCACCGTCGGAAAGAGGAGATCTTAAGCAATAAAAATATATGTGTGACAATTTTTTCTAGTGTCGAATAGTCTTAGTTATTGGCCGTTGAAAAGCAGTGTACCGGTAGTGGCGTTTTGGCCGTTTAAGGGTTAATATATATCTATGATCGTATCAATTTCAAATCAGGCAAGTTCGACACTTCAATTCACAGAAGCTGTTCGCAAACGAAACACATAGTTTTTTTAGATAAAATTAAGCAATACATACTCTTCCGATTAGGAAAAAAATCGACGAAGTTAGGTTCATAATTAACAATACAGTGTTTATTTGCTTAAAAATATAAAATATTGATTTAAACTACAACCTACACTTGAATTTACAAAGAACTGTTAAAGCAAAATTTTAAACGTCTAAAAAAGTTCTACAAAGAGTAACTCTTACACCTTTGTTATATCTTGCATCGTTTACGAGAAACATTATATTTTTATTCTAAAATATCTCTTAGACGCAAAAATGGATTGTATTTCGCTTCTCCTCCTGTTATGTCATTCCCCTACTTCCGGACATTGCAGCCATGATTTTTAAAGTTGAATGAAAAAATATAAATTTTATCTGTGAAAAGAGATCCCTCTCCTTCGCTTCGCTGGGAATCGGACCCAGGTCTACCGATGGCCGGTTGGTTGCTCTTAGCACTAAGCTACTGGAGAGATCGAAAGAAGAATCTTTTTTTACAGATATGCCAAGCGGCAAGATTTTCCGTAACATCAGACATAACCCTGGCAAAAGTTTTGGATAAGAATGCATTCCAAATCATTCCCAATTATTCCGAGATCTGTATCCGAACTAATCCGAAAAAATTCTACAGTTCGTTCGATCCATATTGGTTAAAATAATCCGACTCAATCCAATTCAACCCGAATTTCCAATATGATACAGTGCGAACCAAGTGTTAAATCCGAATCAATCCAAACTCAGATCATTATATACTAGATTTTCAATCCGAACGAAGCCGGATTCAGATTGAATTGGAGTCACTCGGATTGAAAATCGTGTTACGTCAATCCCAGTTCGGATTCATTCGGATTGAAAATTTTTTAAGGATTGATTCAGATTGAATCGAATTGGATTAATTTTTAACCGATTTCGATCAAACGAAATTAAGAACTTTTTCTGATTGGTTTAGATAAATTCGGATTAATTAGGATACAGATTTCGGAATGATTAGGATTGTTTCGGAATGATGCGGAATGAATTCCTATTCGAAAGTTTCACAAGGGAAGATTTAAGTAATCTGCATTATCTTTGGGAGTGGTAACCAATCAGATAAAGATAATAATCACATTACGTGTATAGAAATCTATAGTATCGATCTAAGATACCCCTCAAATAAAGAATTTTACGTTGAATTTTATCTGTGAAAAAAATCCCTCTCCTTCGCTCTGCTTAGAATCGAATCCAGGTCTACGGATTTCCGGTAGGATGCTTTTACCACTAAGCTATTGGAGGGATCAAAAAAAGAATTTTTTTCACAGATAAAATTCGGTTTTCAAATTTTATAAAAACCAGGGTGGCCACAAGATTCAAACTTCCAATTTCCCTGACATTTAGATGAATTTCCCTAACAGGAAAGAATTACAAAAGCGAATAAGGTTTCAATAATGTGCCAAGTAAAATAGTAAAACAAGCCAGAAAATGCGCTTTACATGTAATATAAATTTCTATTTTCCCTGACAGCTACTTCATTTTTAGTGAAATTTTTTTTTCTCAAAAGCTCCTTGATAAATTTGGCTAAAAGTTTCATATTTTGTCGGCTAGACTTGACAAATCAGAAAGTTCACACCCACGAACTAGAAAGATTAATGATTCTTTGTGTATGCAGCATGTTTTGGGGGAGTTTTCATATCTTAAGCATCCAAGTATAGAAATCATCATTTTTTAGTAAATAAAATCGCTAGAGATTTTTAATCCAACCACTACTGACAGGGTTTCCCATGTCAAATAGGCTGAGAAAGAAGAGAAGAGGGACTAAGTATAACACCAAAGCCCATAAATGAAAAATGGAGAATATATTAAAGATTTTGAAAAGCTTGTCGCTTCCCGAGGATCGTCGGGGCGCCCCTGGAGCCACAGCTGGGGATCACAGCATGCGGGACGGTGGCGATGGTGAGCTGCGAGATGGTCAGGCAGATCTCACTAATCAAACAGCTGGCCAGCAAGAACATCTGCGACAAACGGTAAGCAGTGGAACATCAACTGTGCCAGCTAAGGATGCTTTGGCTAGCGTTAGCTATTTGCAGCCAACCACCTCGACAGAAATACCGTGGGAGAGCATCAATTGGGATAACACAATGAAAGACGAATTGGTGCATCTCTATTACGAAAGTGCGAAGTTTGAAACGAAAATGGAAAAAAGATACAATTTGAGAACAAAATTTGCTGCAAAATATTCTAATATACAAAAAATCGCACTAAGAGATCTCATCGCTAAGGTGAAGGACATCAGGACTAATCTACATGTTACAGAAAACCGAGCAATGGAGATTAAACAGTTCTTCCTCAACCTATTGATGATCCAACACCACCACATCCTCCAGAGGTGGATGACCTTATACAACCAGAGGCAGAAGCAGCGGTTCCTATTGATGAACTCGCCTTGGAAGATGTGGACAACGAAGACTTGATTGATGTTGAAGGCACAGGTGCTAGGGATAATGAACATCATGTACCGGACTAGAATCATCCACCCTCGGCACATCGAGACATTACCACCATCAATATTGGATGAGATTATAGATTCCCAACGACAGAGATTTGATGTTCTTACTGCCAGACTGCGTCGGTACAAGAAAAGTAGTGCACGAAGGCAACAAAATCGAAACTTTCAGACAGATGAAAGAAGGTTCTATCGTGAACTGAGACTAAAACGAAATAACCAGCAAGACAACGAAATAACCAGCAAGACACCGAAATCCCTCAATTGGAAGATATGACTAACTACTGGTCGGGTGTTTGGGGAAAGAGGAAATAGAGGGAAATAGGGAAATAGAGAACAGGTGCAATTAGGAGACTACGTGGTTCAAACTGGAGGAAGCAAGGGCAAGAAATAACCCCGAAATGCAACTGACAAACATCACAGCTTTAGATGCTTCAGCGGTGTTGAAAAGGGCAAGCAATTGGAAAGCTCCAGGTCCGGACATGGTGCACAATTTCTGGTACAAGTCGGTAACGAGGGTGCATCTTGCGTTGGCAAGGTGTTTTCAGAAGAGATTGAACACCCCAATCTAATGCCAGGCTTTATGCTCCAGGGTACTACGTATATGTTACCAAAAAAACCAGGCGCTCAAAATCCATCTGATATTCAACCGATAGCCTGTCATCCAACAATTTATAAATGACTTACAGCTATCATTGCAGATAAGGTATATTCTCATTGCGACGAGAATGACATATTTACAGAAGAACAAAAAGGATGTTGCAAAAACTCGCGAGGCTGTAAAGATCTAGTCACTATAGACGGTGTTACCATGACTCAAGCTCGTAAGCATCAGAGGAACTTACACATGGCATACATTGTCTACGAGCAAGCGTTTCCTTCTGTGCCGCATGACTATTTGCTTGAAGTCTTAAAACTTTACAAAATCTGCCCACGCATTATTGACTTTCTAAGCCATGCGATGAGGCTCTGGGGTACAAGAATCAAGTATTTTGATCATGGACAATCAAGGATAACTAGATCAATACACTTTACGGCGGGTATATTTCAAGGAGACTTCTTCAGCGCACTATGGTTCTGTTTAGCGTTGAATCCATTGAGCAAAATACTGAACAGCATGTCTAATGTGTTCAGAATTCATGATAATGAGGATGGTCATCAAGTGGCTTATCTTCTTTACATGGATAACCTGAAGCTTTACGCTAGTTCAGCCCAGAAACTGCAGCAAGTGGTCGATATCACAAAGCAGTTTTCCAATGATATCCACATTGAGTTCGGACTAGATTAACGCAAAACAGTGCATTTAATCAGAGGGGAATTAGGGGCCGCAGAGTTAGAAAAAGAGTTTGAAAATGACGTCGAGGCAATGGCTGCAGGCGAATTATATAAATATCTGGGTATTCTTGAATCTAAGGGTATTCAGTATACGATATTTAAGACAAGCCTAACGACTGCCTTCACTACGAGACTCAGATTGATTATGAAGAGTTTTCTCAACTCAGCAAACAAAATCAGGACAATCAACACATATGCCATCCCTGTCATCACGCACTCCTTCGGGATCATGAAATGGTCTAACACCGACCTTGAAAAGTTAAATAGAATTTTTGGCATAGCAATAACGAAGCACCGAATGCACAACAGAAATTCAGCGATTGAAAGGGTATTTCTACCACGACATATAGAAGGTATACAGCTATACAGTCACAAGCTATACAGTTGCGAGACTATTTTAACAGCAAACGAAGTGTGGTGCTTTACAGTAACATCGTTAAAGCGGATCCTGACTATAGTCCTTAAATTTGCCCTCAGATACGGCCTTGAATATTAGGGCAGAAAACATAGAGGAATTAGAAATACAATGGAGGCAAAAAGCCATCCATGACGAGCGCCCCAAAACGTAAGATCAAAATAAAGTGGATAGTAAGGCGTCCAATATTTGGCTAAGAAAGGGTGTTCTGTATCCAGAGACGGAAGGATTCCTCATTGCGATACAGGACAAGGTTGTCAGCACCAGGAATTATCGCAAACACATGTTAAATCAAGACGTGGTTTACCAGTGCCGATTATGTGGAGATACCAACGAATCCATCAAGCACATCATTGATGGCTGTCGCGTAATGGCTCAGCAGGAATATACGCACAGACATAATGATGTAGCGGGAATTACACATCAACAACTTACCCTAAACCTAGAACTCTTAAAAGAATGGATGCCTTTTTATAGATAAATTCCAATGCCCGTTTTAGAAAGCGAAGATTACATCTTATATTGAGATGTTACTATCCAAACGGATCACTACATCCGGGCCAATCGACCTAACATCGTGATGCAAGAAAAAAAAGTGAAAGAGTGTACATCATCGACATTGCTTGTCCGCTTAACCGAAATGTACAGTCAGCCTATACAACAAAGATCCACCAGTATAGCGAGTTAAGGCATGAATTAAAGACCATATGGATGAATGTGAATCATGCATCTAGTCATCCCATTGTGATTTCGGCTATAGGCTATGTGCACGGAAGATGCACTGAACATCTTGAACATTAAGAAGTCAGTAGGGTATTGGCAGCAGCTCAGAAGGTGGTATTTTTAAACACCTGTCAAATTGTAAGAAACTTCCTTCACAATCAGGAAACGAACGACTAAAAACCCGTGGAGTGGCAGATGGTAGCTCTAAGATAGCATCCAGAGGTGACTGTTGTCACCTCCAACACTTGTGGCCGCTCGTAATTGTATACCTACAACATCATCGCTGGAGGTTTCAAACATCGTATTAAATTGTTACAACCTCTACCATTCAGTTGCAAGAATATTTTTACACGGGAAATTCAAATATGCATGAATTTCTTGTTCACAAAGAAAGCAATATGACAAAAGTGTAAGTGAATATGTAAGTATATTCTACTTAGTTTTAAATTATATTGATAATAATAGCAACAACTTTGAAACGAGCTTGCAGATTTATTCAGGTTGGAAGAGATTCGTGCAAGCTCGCATTAAAGACGGTGTTATTATTAAAACAATTATTTAAAATTTTGTCACAGGCTTAAAATGCTTACTGTCCAACATGTCGAAGGCATTTTTTGGTTTTGGAGTTGGATTTTACTTAATTATTTTGCACGGGGCTGTCCCGCTATGCTTCCTTTTTCTACTTATTTGAAAGTGATTTGAAAACGTAACAGTTGGATAAAAAATCTCTAGTGATTTTGGTCACTGAAAATGATGATTTCTATGCTTGGATGCCTAGGGTATGAAAACGCTCCCAAAACTTGCTGTATACGCAATCATTAACTTTTTTAGTTCGTGGATATAAATTTTTTGTTGCGGTAAGTCTGATCGACAAAACGTGAAACTTTTAGCAAAATTTTTTATAGGGTTTTGGAAAAAAAACTTTTTACTGAAATAAACATTTTTCTATTAAAATATATGTAAAAATTGAAACTTTGATAAGTTTTCGTCGAAAGACTGTCCATTTTTCTTAGTTTTTCTGTCGAATTTTTGCTCTGCAGGTTCGAAAACGAACAAAAAATTTAATTTTTAATTTTTTACAAAAATTCATTTACTGTATATTTGGTGCGGGGTCTTTTAAAATAATTCAATAAATTAAAAATAATTCAGAGACTGCAAAAGAATACTAACGTATTTAAAGTAATCATATAATTCCAGGATTTCAAACTAATAAAATAGTTTAAGTGTATTCAAAGTTAATTCTAGAGATGTTAAAAGAATTGAGGAGAATTTGAGGTTAATTCAAAAGAGTTTGAAAGAATTTAGGATACATCATCGTAAATTAAAAATAATGAAAGATAGTTCTAAATAATATAAAAGATTTCTAAATAATTCATGGTTTTCGAGAAAATTCGAAAAATTCAAGGAATTCAATCAATAAAAAAAATTTCAACGAATTAAAAAATTTCAAGAATTAAACGAATTCAAGGAGTTCTATAAATTTAATAACTTTCAAAGAATTCAAATAATTCAAGAGATTTAAGGAATGCAAATAATTCAAGGTATTTAAGAGATTTTAAAGAATTAAAAAAATAGTTTAATTCGAGCTAATAAAAGAGAAATCTGTTTTAAATAAGGTAGATTCTAAACTTGAACCAGCAGAATCGCTTGGGGTCAAAATATGCTGTTTTTAAGAGAGAATTAGGTGATACATATTTTTCCGATTTGGAGGAAATCGACATTTAATAAAACGTGTTTATTTTTTTAGATGAGGCGCAACCGTCAAATACGCATAACATCGTACAAAGTACAATTTTCTAAAATCGAAAAAATAATATCGCCTGGTCTCCTCTAAAAAAACAAGATGAACTGGGACCCTTCTTCACCGAGCGTTTCGGGGATATCCTCAAGGTCCTTCTCGGCAAATCGGGGATTTTCGATCCGTTCTTTTTCTCCTTCTTGTTCGTGGCATCTTACAGTGTCGATCCATAAACTGCGAAACTCCGCTGATCTTGCAAGCGCTCCTCTCTCCCCTTGGACCACCTCGTCCGGTATATCAGGTTCCGGTAAAGCGGGGTCCCAGTGTACAGATTATCTTTAATGAGTGTGCTTTCATCTCAAATTTTTTCAGAATTACTTTTATTTCAAAATGGTGGTAGAAAAATACATTTTTTAATTTCTACGTAATGTTCGTTTTAATACCGTAACATCGTTTTAATTTTCGTTTTAAAAACTAATTTTTAATCATCCTTATTATTACTATTTAAATAATATGAATAGCGAGTCCAATTTGGCGGATAACAAAATGTATAATAACAAGGCCAACGCCAACTCAGTCTTTTAAACTCTCCTGTGACCATAAGATTTTTTAACCACGAACTATATAAACCAGATAAAGTTCTAAGGGTTTCAGGCATTCCTGATTTCAAATTTGCTATTACTTTTGCAAAATTAATTTGTTTAAACATTGTTTTTGAAAAAATTATTGCGTTATTAACTAATTGAATTATTGAATAATTAACTAATTAAATACCAGAATCAGATTGAATGGAAAAAGTTACATCCGGAATAGTTATTTTATGTCTTCGATACCTTATTATGTCTTTATAACCTTTTTTATAACATATTCAATTATTTATAAGAGCGATAACAACAACTCCATGCAACAACAAAAATACTCCGTATCTTGTGTTTTTGTTTTGCACTTCTGAAGTTGAGAATGTAAGTCTTTCAAATTGCTTCGATGCGTTTAAATATGCCACTAGTTTCAATACTATCTCGTACGTAATTTTTGACATAGAATCTAATTCTGACATTTTTCCTGAAATAATTTGTTATTAGAAAATTGTTTCAACAAAATAATTTTGCAAAACTAATCGCATGTTTGGATTAAGCGTACTCAAAAACCCCTTTAGATAACACAGCCACACAAAAAAAAAAGTGTGCGGATCTGGTAACAAGACACACGTATTCCTATGGATTTTGGGGCGCTGAATTCAAATTCGGTACCAAAAATCACCCATCACGTCATGGTTGAGCCGTAACCTCAAAAATGACGAAAAATCATGCACTGAGGCAAATAAATTTCAAAATAATGCCAGTGATGCAAATTTTAACTTCAAAAACATGATGACTGTGAAGGATCAACCCTTGCCTGATATCAACTTATTTAACATAACTTTATCCAACAGAACCTGACCTCACCTAACCTGAATTAACAGAAATTTATTGAACTACACGTAAAGCTCTGGAAGCATATTTTCCCAGTAGCCAATGTGTGCTACATCGAATGGGACAACTGGAGTAAATGTCTGGAGTTTCGTAACCGCTTGTTGCTAGCATTATTCACCTGTGTCTGTAACCAGGGCACCTCCACGTGGTGACGGTGGACAACGGAACCACATTGGCTGAGTCCCTGGGTAAACGGCGTTCATGCCGTCATGGCAGACACAGGTAAAGAGTGTATTACGATGCAGGGAAAACCCCCAGTATCGGCGTCAGGTCAGGGTGGGAAAGCGGGCTCTCCGACGTCGTCATCATGCAACCGTAACTCTTCATCAAAGGATCACTTGGTTGGTGTAGAATCTCATGCTACAAGGAAAAAAACCGCGAACATTTCTCAATCGCATGCCTGCAAGAATAGCTCAGATTCATTCTGTTACATTTGCAGTAAATATGAAGTGAGCAGTTTGTGAAAATCAATCGACGAGAAATTGAAAAGTCTTTACGAAAAGTGTTTTGACCGTAAATTGCTGCACCAAGAAAAAAATGGGTTCCTTACGTCATTTTCAATTCCTGCAGACTTATGCTGTATCGTCTAAAAAATTCAGACAACGAAAATTACCGCAAGTACTCTACAACAACCACATGGAAAAAACCCGTCATTGCGAAGGACTGCTACTTTTGCATGAATCCAGTCAAAGGTCGCAAGAGCAATTGAAATCAATAAAAATGCACGCCAGATTGATTTAAGCGCTTTAGAAGATGATAGAATGGAAGTTGAAAGTCAACGTCATGGAGACGGTAATAAAACCAGTGATCGAACAGAAAATATTTCTGATGATTCCGATGAAAATGACGAAGAAGATGACGAATATGGCGTGGATAAAATGAAATTGAAGGTTCCAATATTATTGTCTCAACTAGAACTGAATGATTTTATTAGAGATCTTGGATTACCGAAAGACGGCGCTGAATTTGCCGCTTCATTTCTAAAAAGAAGAAATCTTCTAGAGCCAAAGACAAACGTTTCATTCTATCGCGACAGGGACAAAGAATTCAGAAAGTTTTTCGTTAAAGACGAAGAGACGTCTTTAGTGCACTGCACTGAAGTTAACGGACTAATGAACCACTTGAAGAAAAATGTGTACAGAGACGAAGAATGGCGACTTTTCATTGATTCGTCAAAACGCA
>NC_046663.1:60548290-60561979 GCF_010883055.1 Belonocnema kinseyi | reverse complement strand
TCGAGCCAATCATTACAGCAAAAAACATTGGCCTTTAAGAGATTCATTCAAACCTGGTTCTCATAATATCATCAACCAAAGCTTCGTTGATCCAGAAAAAATCTTACTACCACCCCTTCACATAAAGCTTGGGCTCATGAAGCAATTTGCCAAGGCCTTAGACAAAGATGGACAATGCTATAAGTATATATCCCTTAAATTCCCTAATGCTTCAGACGCTAAATTGAAAGAAGGAGTCTTTGATGGACCACAGATTCGAATATTGACAAGTGATACTAATTTCGTGAGCCACATGACGAAAATTGAAATGGACGCTTGGGAAAGTTTTAAAGCCGTAAACGCAAATTTCCTCGGTAACAAAAAAAGTCCAAACTACGAGAATATTGTTGCGAAAATGATAAGAAACTACAAAAAGTTAGGCTGCTTGATGAATTTCAAACTTCACTTTCTAGATTCCCATCTGGATAAGTTTTCAGAAAATGTTGGTGATTTCAGCGAAGAACAAGAGGAACGTTTTCATCAATACATAAAAGTGATGGAACAACGATATCAGGGTAGATGGGACGAGGTCATGATGGCTGATTTTTGCTGGATGTTGAAAAGGGAAACGAATGTAGGTCTTAAACGTAAGCCCCTTTGCATCGTTCCTTCGAAGAAAAATGAACGCGTTACAGCAGGCAGAAAATAGACTGAAGTAAGTCTATAAATCAATTTAATTACGATGAAAAGCAAGATAAAATGTAAACACGAAAGATAGTATAAATATATCCCTTAACTTTAAGAAAAGCAGAGAGAAAAAAATGTTGCATAAAACTCTTATTCATTTGCATGTTTAAGTTACAGTTCTACATTTTAATTGATACAAACATTGTCAGGTTAATTGAAATGGGGGTCAATTCTACTTGTAGTTCTAAGTTTCTTCAAATGAGTAATGTGCGCCTGAATTTTTAACCACCTGTAGTACAATGAAATGAATTTTATTATGTTACAACGGGAACATTTAAGTTAAGTTGTGTTGCGTTAAGCGAAATTTCGTTAGATTCTGTTAAGTTAGATTCATTTGTAGGTTAAGATCGAGTTAACCTTTTAAATATAGCACACATTTAAGACTGAGAACCGTACGCTTACATAGCTACAAGTGTGGTTGAATTTCATTCGGCTAGGTTAGGTTAGGTCAGGTTTTGTCAGGTTAGGATAGGTTAAACCTCTATGTAGGTTAAGCCGAAGCTGAATGAAACGGTACCGAAAACACAACGGGACAACGCAATGAGTTTAATTGTGTTACGTGAAGTTAAGTTAGGTTAGGTTAGGTTAGGTCAGGTTTTTTTAGGTTCGATGTAGCACACATTTGCTACTGGGAAAATATGCTTCCAGAGCTTTACGTGTAGTTCAATAAATTTCTGTTAATTCAGGTTAGGTGAGGTCAGGTTCTGTTGGATAAAGTTATGTTAAATAAGTTGATATCAGGCAAGGGTTGATCCTTCACAGTCATCATGTTTTTGAAGTGAAAATTTGCATCACTGGCACATTTGTTTTTTGTGTGGCTGTGTAATTGATGTCGTACTTATATTTTCTTTGCCTTTCTTATGAACATAAACAGTTTTATTACATTTACAAAATGAATTATTTATTTGTTTATTAAAAAGCGTAATTGAAGACAAACAAGAACTATTCCGGATGTAACTTTTTCCATTCAATTTGATTCCAGTATTTGTTTTGCAAAATTAGTTCATAACGCAATAATTTTTTTAAACAAATTATTTTGTAAAAGTAATGGCAAATTTGAAATCAGCGTTGGCCTTGTTATGATATAATATTTTTTTATCCGCCATATTGGACTTGCTATTGATATTTGTAAAAATAATAATAATAAGGTTAATAAATAATAATAAATAACAATAAATTTAAATTTAAAATAAATTAAATTTAAAAATAAATAATAATAAGTATAAGTCTGCGACAACATTTCAACACTGAAATGTTTTTTATAAGAATGATTGAAAATAAGTTCATTAAACGAAAATTAAAACGACATTACGATATTAAAACGAAAATACATACAAATACAAAATTTATTTTTCGGCCTCCATTTTGAATACGCCATTTTGATATTTAGCATTTTAGTAGTTTATTTATTGCCACCAACACCAAAAATATATAATTGATTAAAAATCTCGGGTCAATTATTGTTTTTTCTCCCCTTAAAAATGGTATATCTGGAGAGCATGTAAAAAAATCGATATATATATATATATATATATATATATATATATTCAGGCGGAAAAATTATGTATAGTTCATATACATATAGCGTGAAGTTTTATATATAATATTACTTTGTTTCATACAAAAAATGTATAGAACAAATGAATATTATATATAATACTTGACACTATATATAAACTATATGTACTATTTTCGCCTGAGAAATGAAACAATTAACACTTCGTCACGCAGGTTTTTTTTCTGCTTCCGTCACATAGGTGGGTCGTTTATGTCCAGTCGTTCCTTTTTCTATTTTAAAAGCTTAAAAAAATCTAGAAAAATTCATGTGTATTCCTCGGAGCTTCTACTGTTCCAATTGTTTTTGGAATTAAATATGTAACTTTTTTCACGATAATACTCTAAATATAAACAAAAACTTGAGAAAATGGAAATTTAGTGAACAAATTCATAACTTTGCAATAAATACAGTGAGACTCTTCAAATGACCCTTCTATGGCCCTTCCGAAAATTGACGCCGCGCCGCAGGTAGGTGTAACAGGAGATGTACGGCGTGCGCGGGGTCTGCGGTTGTCTATCAGGCGAGCACTCAGGCGTGAACAAACAAAAGCAGTGAGGGCTATTATGAGTTAGGTCCCACCCACCGCCAGCCACAAAATCGGCGCAATAGAAGAGTTTCACTGTGTTAAGAAACTATACTTTAAGTTTTTAAAGATCAAATCATGACATGCCAGAAAAATATACTCTTATCATTACTACAGTTCGTGTGATGATCTTCACACATCGGCTTTTCACAGATCGCGCAAGAATACGACGTTTTTTATCATCATTAGAGGACCATATCGCACACCTTTTTCATTTTCTAACCTCATGTATATATATTTGCAAATGAGGATTCATCCAAATTGTCGCAAGACACAAACACGGTCACGCAGGTGGGTCTTTTGAGGCACAAGCTTGATTTGAAATCTTTCTTCCACGGAAACACCATGATCAATTGAAGCATCCCTTTGCAGTTCAGTTCCCACTACTAAGAATTTTTTTTAGAGAGGGGGGTCAAATCCCGCCATCTTTGGGTTTCGAAGATAGTTAAGCAGGAAAATTTGACTGGGTCGTAAATGACCCACCTGTGTGACATAGAGTTAAAAGAATTTAAGGAATCATTTGAAATTTAAGGTTTTATAACTTCAAATGAGATAATTTGTAGATTCAGGAGTTCGAATATTTCAATCACAATGACCATAAAAAATTAATGTGAATCGGGAAAACGCCGGGAACTGATCGCAATTTTTGTTCCTGAAATAAAACGTCCAACATGCTATTGGTGCCAAAATTATAGCGATTTTTTAAATGTACAGTTTTTACTATTCAACAATAATACACAAACTCCTGCTCGCTGCGCACATAAAATGTGGATGCAGAGGGCCGCGCAACGCGACGAATTAAAGGACCGCACGCTGATTGCACTGACTACACTGACTGCTCTCTTGATTGCTCACTTGACTACTCTTGATTGCTCACAATCTCTCGTTGTCGCCTACTCACTCTCTCACGATTTTGGAATAGTTTAAGAGATTTCTGCTTATTTCACTTGATTTTCGCTCATTTCAAAAGATCGGACCTTTTTCAAAAGATCCACTTTAAACCGCTGATTTTAGATCATCTCACAAAGTGTTATGCTTGTTACATTTGATTTCATACCTTTTTAAAACGCTAAAACCCCTTAATTCTAGAGTGAATAGCCCCTCGAAAAAAAACATTCTTCACTATAAGCGTATTCAGCTATCAGCGCCAACCTGTACAAGACCAGACTGTCAAGTGATAAGAAAAAAGTCTTTGATTGATAATCTGAATTTCTTATTTTCTATCATTTTAGACACCCTTTAACTTTTTCGAAATATGCGAAAAAAATTGCCTGATCGTAGTCAGGCATTTTATTTTTTTATGGGTGAGCAGCGCCAGTCCAGAGTCAGACCAGATCTTCCAGACTATACGATCTGGTTAAAATCAAGCCTAAGCACGACTAGCGCCAGACATGGGCCATATCAGATCTTCCAAACTATATAGTCTGAATAAATAAATAAATAATTCGTCCTAATTTTTATGACTTCATATCCTTAATTGCCCTTAAATTATTGCATCTATCTTTTAGAATTATTTCATGAAAAATAGTCAACACAGCTGTTGCAGATATTGTTATTCTAATTCTTCAATCCTGCCATGTTTATTTCAGTCTATCGTGAGAATGTCGCAATAACCACACTATCTCATTGGAGAATGCAATCGTAAAATTATCGGGAATTACATTTACAAATTTGCATGTACATCTACACTTTATCATGAAACTCAAGATTTCAATAAAGGCTATCACACAATAAGATATTCAGGGGTTATCTTCACACTGCTGTTTCAAATGTACATTTTGTTTACGACTTCTAATTAATTGTTTTATAATAGATACAGATTGACATCTTATTTATTTATCCTGCTTAATTTCAGATTTTCATTAACACCGTTCTGAAAAAAAAACTAAGACTATTAGGATTTACATTTTCAGAAACTGACCTTGAGCATTTCAAGAAATATTTTTCACACTTTTTATTTATTTGTGCTTGTCTCACGAAGCTAGACTTTATTTAGTCTGTCGACTATTCGCAAAGGCTCATTGCGTTCTCTTCTTACATTTTCTCAAGAAGCCTAAGAAATCTAAATGGATTTAGTATCTAGAAATTATCGTTTTTTATCATCCTTTAGAAATATAATCAGGGTGGCCGTTTTTATCGAGAAAAAAAATCTCCGATTTTTTCCAGGTTCGCAAAAATGTTTCATGGTTATTGAAATTAAAAAATTCGAACCTTAAACTTGTTTAATATAAACACTTAATAACTTACACGTATAAAATGGAAGCTTTTAACATTTTTCAATTGATCAATTTGAAATTAAATGCTGTTAAAATGCACAATTAAATTTTTTTAACTTTTATGAATAAAACAGTTCGAAAATTTAAAAACATATAAATCTTCGCTATCATTTTCAAATCTGAAACAAAAAATTCAAAAATGTTTAAATTACATCATTTTGAGCATTTTAGAGATAAAAACATTAAAAATTGAAAGATTACATTTTTTCAACTGAACGCTTTAAATTAGAACTTGAACTAAAAAAAATAATATGGGCGATTTTAAGGCAAATTTTTTATTTTGCACGATTCATTAATTATCTTAGGATAAGCACGAATCATTTTATTCAGAAATTTTGAAAAACTTCAAAAAGAATTAAAAATTTGAAACCGTTCCGAAAAGTTAAAAAGAAAATATAGAATTATGAAAAAAAAATCATTTTAATTTTCCTAGGAATTAATAATTGCTTGTTCAATTGTCATTAATTCATCAAAATATGTTTTTGTTATGCAATCTTTTTAAATCTGTTAAATTTAATTTAAAAAAACAAAAATCATTTGAAATTTCCCAGAAATCCTAATAAAAATTTTCTCTTCAAAAATTTACATTTTATTTAACATTTTTTTCAATCTTTTAAAGTATTGAATTATTTTTTTAATTTTTCAAAACTTCTAAATATCTCTAAATTCTAATTCTAATTGTTTAAAATGATTTAAAAATTGAAAATATATAATAAACTTTCATTCGGACATTTACATTTGTTCAAAAACTAAGGCTTTCGAATTGAAACAGTTTAATTTTTAAAGTTAAAAACTGTAAATTGTTTAATATTGAACATATTTCGAAGCATTAATTAATTTATATTTACATTTGATCCAAATACAACGCTTCCGTGAAAAATAATTCCATTTCAAACTCTATTAACTGCTATTAATATTTAATTATTAAAGTATACAAAATTTCATTGCTTAATATTTACATGGAAAATGTACTCTTAAAAAGGACGACCTACAATGGGAAATTTTAATCAAAAAAGATTTTAGAATTACGCATTATAAACTAAATTATTTTCGAATTGAAAAAGTTAACAATTGAACTTAACATTGAACAAAAAGTTGAAATCAAACCTATTTTAAATATATTGGGTAGATTTATTTCTAAAAATTTGTAAAATTCTCGGTCGAAAAATAAATTTCCTGGTTTTTCCTTTAATAACAATTCCCGGCCATTTTCCGGTCCAAGAACGACCCAAAGAATATAAGTTGATGTATATATTACACTCTTTGATAAGAATCAACAATACAATAAATAAATTTTTACTATTGCTAAAAAAACCTCACTTAAGGCTAACAAAAAATTGAAAAGACTCTTAGATTTCCAAAATAAACTTTACACTAATCATGAACTTTCCTCGGAACTTTCTGTCAGAATATTCAACGAAAAGAAAACTGGGTCGTTCACAAACTTTTTGCGGCATATGGTGAGTTAGAACTTTTTTTATTCCCAATGATAAGCAGACGACGTGATGCCTCGCCTAGAAACGAGAGGCTTTTCTCTTATCAAATAAAAAAGCGAAATTTACCCTTTGTGTGTACCATTAAAAAATTACATTAATCCTGGAGGCCATACGTACGAAAAAAATGTTTACAAATTTTTAAATAAAATACCTGACTTTTTATCCCAATAGTTCAAATTCTTTAGTTCTTCTTTATTCATAATGTGTCCCCTAAAGGTTTACTTGACTTCCATACCTCAGAACCTTTCCGCATACATATATTTAAAAAAAAAATCGTATCCTTAATATTCACAATTATTTACAGCTATTTTTTTCGTGGAATGGAAAGCTTCTAATGTGTCCCCCTAAGGGCTTACATTTTTCTTGTACCTTCTTCGCTATTTCTTTAGTCCCCAAGAGCAACAATTTTAAGTACTTAGAGAAAAACCTTTTTCTCTAGAGGTACCGCTCCACGACTCTCCGGAGATGAACAACTCCCCTTTCTAGGCTTGTGTTCACCGCATCGGCCACCGAGACTTTTCTAGAGTGCGAGGCGGGAATCGAACCCGCAAGCCGACAAGAGCGGGTCCAAAGCTTACGCTTTAGCCCCCACAACTATCGTCCCACTTTTATTTACAGCTATTTACATAAAGTATTATATCTAGTCCCTGATCTCTATTTCCTGTGATAGCGCAATTTAGGACTTGTTAGAAAACGAGTGAGCGAACGATCGTAAGCGAGTGTGCAAGTGAGAGAGAGAATGAGAACGGAAACGCATCTTAATCTACTTATGCTATTACATAATCATTACTTACAATCTTTACGCTTCTACTGTAAGAGACTTCCGTTTCCTTTTTCTTTCATTTTTATTTGTACCACAAATTTGCCGTTTTTTCGCCTGCATTCTTTCATTCTCTCTGATTCGCTCCTTTAGCACCCTCCGACTCCTACATTCACACTTTTCCTAATCCATCTTCCCCTAGAATGTTACCCACATTCTTTCGCCAGCTTCGTTATCTTTCATTCCTCTAAATCTTGCTATTCTGGTCCTTCTTCTCTCTCCCCATCCCTTTTCTAAATACTTTGGTACTCCTTCCTTTTTTATCATCTTATACCATTTATTGTATTTTGTTTTCTCAATTATCGCCCCATCTTTCTATTAATTGTCTTTCCCTCTCCTTTTTTCCAATTCTCCATAGTTTACTCCAGTCCTGTCTTCTATTTCTCTAGCATTAAAGAACTCCCTCCTTGATTCTTCCCGTGTCATTAATTCTATCGCCCTCCCTCTCCTCTCTTCTACCTTCATCAAACTCTTTCTCGCTAATTCCCCTCCCTTTCCCTCCCAGAGCTTCGTCTCGAATTTCCATGCCCTCTTTCCCATTCTAGTACTTAATTTATCGCTTTGCGCTTCCTCTATCACCATATATCCTGGCGTGTTGCAGTCTACCCCTAGTTTCCACCTTATATACCTTTCCCGTAAACTCTTAATATCTTTCCTTTATTTCCATCCCCATATCTCAGCTCCATAACTTCACAGCGCCCATATCAGCATATCAAATAATCACATTCTACTTCTCCAATTTTTTGTTAACATTCTTTTTTCTATTACCCACATCTGTTTCATTGCCCCTGTTGGCTTTTTTATTCTTCCTCTTATATGCGCTCTATGATCTCTATTCTTTTGCAAGATACATCCCAAATATTTAAACTAGTTTACTTCTTCTCACTTTATTCACTTCCATCTCGCAGTTCATTCTTTCTGCATTCCTCCTCCTTTTCTAAACCTCATAACCATTGTCTTTTCTACATTCAAATTCAGCTTTTTCCCATCTAAGTATTTCTCTAATCCTGTAATTAAGCCCACCATCCCTTCTTCATCCTCTGTCATTCAACACTCTATCGTCTGCGTATGCCAGTACACATATCTTTTCCTTCTCTATCCTAACTTCTTCCCAACCTTTTCTCCTCATTTCTTCTTCCAAGTCTGATATTAATATATTAAATAAAACTGGGCTCAGATACTCTCTCTATCAATCAATCTCTCTCTTATCTTCTTTGTCATCCTTTTTCTATTTCTCCTCAGTCTAATGAGTCAAAAGCCACCTCTACGTTTACGAACATTGCTATCATTAATCCCCTTTTCCTTTGAATTCTCTTATTTACTAGATAGTTCAAAGCATATATGTTTTCCATCACCTCCATTCCTTTTCTAAACCCTGTCTGATTCGATGTCTATCTTTTTTTCCTAAACTTCTTTCTTAAATCTCTCTCTCTCTTCCTAATTTTGAAAGAACTAAGTTAATTTTTCCAAAAAAATGTTTAAACTATGAAATCAATAATTTTGTGAGAAATATAAAAGATTTAGGACATGAATCTAATAGTTTAAAATACCGTTTTTCAAATATTGTGAAAGACATTTCAATTTTGACTTTTTTCAACTCACAAAATTTTTGTCTTAATAAATTAAAATATAAAAAAAGAAATAAATGTATACTAAAGTTTGACTTATTAAAAAAAAGAAATTTGGAATCTAATACGACATATACAGAGTTTCGTTTAAAAAATTGCTTTAAAAATTTATCAAATATACAAATCCCAAATGAAATTGTTGAAACTTTGACTTTAGGTAATAAACATGGTATTCCTTTCAATGTTAATAAAATTCCGACATATAACATCATTGCTACTGTGGAAAATTGTATCAAAAATGTAAAAGATGAAGAACTAAAATTGAATATTAGAAAAACAACAACTCAAATAATCTCAAATCACAATTTTTTAAATAAATTCAATAATATAAATAAAATTGATGAACCTTTAGAAAAGTTTCAAAATGAACATAAGGGCTTAATAGTACTAAATGCTGACAAAAAAACATAACTGTAGCTGCAAATCGAAATGATTACATAACAACGGTTGAAAGTCTATTAAGAAATGACATTTTATACAAAAATGTAAAAACTAGTCTTGTTCCAACTTTGGAGCAAAAATGGAATGATATTGCAATCAGGTGGAAAAAAAAAGATTTATAAATGATTACATGGCTCACAAATTAAAAACAAATAACTGTGTTGTTTCTAAAGCATATGCTTTACCAAAAGTGCACAAAACAGATTTAAAATGGCGTTTGATTGTTTCCGTTATAGGTTCACCAACTTATAATTTATCAAAATATATTGCAAATTGTTTAAAAGCAATTTCTGGCAAAACTCAAGCTTTTGTAAAGAATAGTTGGGAAGTAAAAGAAGAGCTGAAAAATGTCAAAGTTCCGGATTCACACTCTGTGGTTTCATTGGATGTAGTATCAATGTTTGATAGTATCCCAATGGACCTTGTATTAGTTTGTATAGAAGAAAAATTTAATTTAAACCATAATTTAACAAAAATCTCCAAAAATGAATTTATTATTGCTACTAGGACAATATTAAATAACACAGTTTTTTCTTTTAATAATACATTTTTAAAGCAAGTTTCAGGTTGTGCTGTGGGCTCCCCATTATCCTCTATTGTATCAAATTTAGTAATGGAAGATTTAGAGAGAAGGGCTCTTGATAGTTTAACTTTTACTTCTATTCTTTATAAAAGATACGTAGACGATACTCTAGCAATTGTTCCTACTGAGAAAATAAATGAATTCATTAAGACTTTCAACAATATGGAAAATTCAATTAAGTTCACGATTGAAAAAGAGGAGAATAACTCTATTTCATATCTAGATTTATTAATTATTAAAACTTCAGAAGGAAATTTAATAACAAATTGGTATAAAAAAGTGTCTTGGTCAGGAGATTATTTGAATTATAATTCTCATCATTTATTTTATGAAAAAGTTGGTCTAATTAAAGGTCTTATTGATAGATGTGTTAAATTAAGTAATATTCAATTCCGCAAAGAAAATTTAGATCAACTAAAAATTACTCTTTTACAAAATAATTACCCACTCCAATTAGTAAACAAAATCATTAAAGAAAGAATCCATGAAATTTATAATAATTCATCTAAAAATAAAAAATGGATTGAAACCTATAATAAATATGATCGAAAGGTTTCGTTTCCTTATATTGAAGGTCTTTCTGAGCGTCTTGGAAGTAGTTTAAAAAAATCTAACATTAATGTGTATTTTACAAACAACCACACACTTAATAAGTTTCCTTTGCTTAAAAATAAAGACAAAGATAACAAAGAAAACTTATCTGGTTTAGTATATATGATAAATTGTAAAGGTTGCAATAAGATTTATATTGGTAAAACGGGTAAGAGATTAAAAACTCGTATTTATGAACACAAACGGGATTGTGAATTAGGCAATCAAAATACTGGTTTGTGACAACATGCATGGCAATTTGATCACTATTTTGATTTTGAGATTAATAATATAAAAATTTTAGCTCGTGAAAACAATACTCAAAAAAAAAAATATTATAGTGTATTTTCATAAATAAATTTATTAAAAATGCTATCAATTTGAAAACTGAAATATTAAATGTAAATAAAATTCATCAAACTATTCTATAAAAAATGATTTATATATAAATTATTAAGTAAAATTTTTTAATTTTTAAAGTCAATTGACTTTCGCGCAATTTTCAATAAATTCTCCATTTTAAAATCATCCTTTCTTAATTACTCATGTAAAATTGACTTTATTTCTTATGTATTCCTTAGTCTATGTTTGTCCTTCCAAACAATAAGTAACTGTTGTCGTTAAAATTGATTTTAACATGTAGTAAATATTATATAATTTGGAGCCTATTTCAATTTTGAGGTTTCAAATTTTTAAGTTTTTTTGTGCTTTTTTTATATATAAAAAAGGACACATCAAATTATGTACACAAACAAAAATTTTTAACTTCTAACAATTAGCTAATTTGGCTCACTCCAAAATTATGCTCCTTTGTAAGGACAAAAGTACAATTGAAATGTCTTGTTTTTGGACTTTAATATCAAAATTGAAGGGTAAATTTATACACAATACAATTTTTTTAAATCAAATTTGTTAATTCCATCCAATGTATTACATATTGTTAAAAAAATTTTAATAAGTTGATGTATTACCTTGAAGAAGACCTGCAACTAGGTTGAAACGTTCGTCGGTTATATCAATTAAAATTGACGAATAAAAATTCATTGACATCTGAATCCATTGTTATTTATATAAGACCGTAAGACCAGAATGAAACGCATTCTCTCAATAAAACAGTTACATACATATTCTGTATACCGTGTTAGCATCAGCATCACACCCCTATAATCTTCAACGTCCTCTCCTTTGCCTTTCTGCACTATTGGTATTACTACTCCTTCTTTCCATTATTCTGGGCACCCGTCTCCTCCCATACTCGATTACACATTATCCATGCCCATTCCTCTAGTTCCGTCCCTCCATATTTCTATACTTCATTTGGACCCTCATCTACACCAGATATGCCTTTCCATCCTTCATTATTCCTAACGCCTTGACTATTTCTTCCCTTATTCTCTCCTCTTCCTCATCTCTTTCTCTACCATATTTTCCTCCCTTCTTAACTTTTCTCTTTACTCCTCCTAACAAATCGAATTTTTTTTTTATTATACCATTTCAATATCTTAGTTTACTCTTTTTCTTCTTTTTCTTTTTCTATTTACTACCTTCTATACCTCTTCTTCCGTCCTAGTTTTCTCAGCCTCTTCTTCAAACCTTTTATTCTCTTCCACTTTCTTTTAATCACACACAACTCAGTATTCTCTTTCTTTTTCCTCCTATATTCATCTCAATTACTTTTTTCTTTTTTCCACGTCCTTAATTCCTTTCTGAACTCCTTCTTTTTCATTTTACAATCCACATCCCCTCCACTTCTATTCACCCCTTTACTAACTTCACTTTTGTTGGTGCACTCTAATCCTCTTTCGAGTTCTCCTATCATTTTTCCATCTCCTCGTCCAAATTTCCCTCTTCCATTTTGATATTTCTGACCTTTTCTCTAAACTGTTCTTTTCCTTGCCTTGACCAATCTTTCTTCTCCTTTGCTTTCTCCTGCATCTCTCCGTTCTCATAAACCCCCACAATCTTCCACTTCTCTTCTTAAATCATTACCTTTTTTACTATTAATCCTTCGTCTTGTTCTATTCTCTCTTTCTTATATTTCCCATCTTTCCCTGTTATACATTCGTTCTCTACTCTCATCACCATTCCTCCCATTGCTCTGCCCTTTTTATTCTTCTCCTCTGCAGTTCGAATTTGCTATTTGTAAGTACTTGGTAACCTTCCCTTTACCCTTTCCCATCCCTTTACATCTAGCCACGTCTCCATCATTATTAATACATCTCATTATTTCAAAAATGTTAATTTTCATACAAACAGTAGCATTGCTATCAAAAAAAGATTGAGTTTTCGCTGAAACAGATACAATTTTAAACCAAAAAGACGAATTAAAAAAAATATATTTTAATTTCCAACCAAGAAAGATTGCTATTAAATTTTCAACAAAAGACGAATTTTCAACGAGACAGTTAATTAATTTTTTAAATATACCTAGGACAGTTCTAGAGCACGGTTATGTTTCGAGATAAAATACAGTAAATCAATGACTGGTCATTTACCAACCGACGAAAATCGTGCTCGTTTTAAAGTTCAATCAGTCGGTTGCTTCGGAATCTATATTACGAGGGTAGTTCAATAAGTCCTTAGAATGACCAATAGATGGCGCGCGAACCGCTCCAAATCATCTGTTTTCAGTCAGCACCACTCCCGACTAGATATATGGTGCAGTCACAGTCCACATTTTCTGAGTTTACGTGTTTTTATAACCAATTGAAAAAAAAATTGTTCGTTAAGAAAAATGGAAAAAAACGAGTTCAGAGCGGTAATCAAACATTTTCATTTAAAGGGTTTAACTCCATATGAGATAAAAAATGAATTGGACTCAGTTCATGGCACATCTGCCATTGCCTTAGCAACGGTTTATAACTGGGTAAATGAATTTAAGCGTAGTCGTACATCAATAAGTGACGAACCACGTTCAGGAAGGCCCGTAGAAGGAAGTACTCCCGAAATCATCAATAAAATCCACGATATGGTGTTGAAGGATAGAA
>NC_046663.1:60535830-60548190 GCF_010883055.1 Belonocnema kinseyi | reverse complement strand
AACGAAGACGTCATTGCCTCTGTAAGTGCTTATTTTGAGGAACTTCCGAAAACGCACTTTTCTGAAGGATTAAAAAACTTGAAAAGCGATTGACCAAGTGTAAAGAGCTCCAATGAGATTATGTTGAAAAATAAAAAAAAATTTACCCAAAAAAAATTGTTTTTATACTTCATTCTAAGGACTTATTGAACTACCCTCGTATCATTATCAGATAAAGCAGACATCTAAATTGCCTTCAAATGATAAACATTCAATCTGAATAGCAGACTCTATATTCTCATAATTCAGAAATGCCCGAGCCCGTCTTCAACCAAAGCATCGTTGTGTAAAATAAACTCAATTTTCGTAAACTTATAATGCAGAAAACTGGCTGACAGAGAAGTAAAATGGGCAACAGTCGTTGGAAAGCAGATTCTCTATTCTCGTAATGCTGTATAACAGCTAAACCGTGTTACACCGAAATATCGTTGGTAGCAAATTCTCGCTAGCGTCTTTATACCAGCCTGACGTCAAACCCAAGAAAGAAGCATCGATGGGTTACAATTGAAACATGTGTCAACTTTCCAATTTATTCTGAAGGTCTCCTTTTATTGCTCCTAACCCCATTCCAAACATATTCAATATATACTTCTAGAAAGTTCTGGAACTTAAGGATACCTTTAGCCCCATGCATCACCTACATGGAATCCTTAAGGACTGGTTGGTAAATTAGAAGCCAACAACATCGACAGTGGTAAGAAATTTTGACTTAGTCCGTCTTTTTTAAATTGAAGATAATCTAGATTCCTAGTTTACCGACTGAAGGCAATCTAGCTCTATCATCGGTTAGTCTGTCGGTAAATTATCAGCCTCTGGTTTACTGATGTTTTGTTCGGAACAGAGAATTGTCTTAGACCTTTATTCCCCATCTAATTTTTCCTTTTTCGCTGACCATTAATATTTAATTATCAGAATCTTAATCTCTTAACACTTCATAGAATCTTTTATAAATGAAATAAAACAAATTAAAATTAATTATCCTTAAAGTCTATTTAAAGTGCCTCATAATTATATGATCTCTATGTCTTATATTTCCAGGTTGTCCCTGACCTATAGCCGCCCGAGACCAATCTTTTTAAATTTCAATGATAATAGAAATAAATCGGTTTTTTTTACGTCAATCAATTAATAATACATTTATTGCATATAAAGTGAAATATCGTTTAAAATGTATTGGACAGATTACGATTTTATTAATTCATCCTTGAGTCTTGCGAAAACCAACTTGAACCACTGTGGGATTAATTAAACGCCCATCTGCCGTTTCTTGCTGAAGACATTTTGCACCCATTTGTATTTTTAGCAATCGAGAATCATAAGCCATAAACTTCCGAATAAGTCACATACGTATAATTACCCGAACTGAAAAAGATTTATTGTAAAAACTTCAAACTCTCAATTTACTGAACTTTATTACTACCAAACTGGCAAAATTACTCGTGTCAAGCAGAAAATTTGCATCGATTGAAGTCAAAATTTTTTTCTTTGATTTCATTCGATGAAAGAATAAAATAAAACACAAAACATACAAACATAATATCTTAAATGACTTCAAACCCCAAAATACTCTCAAAATAGGCAAAATAGAGTGATTTTAAAAAAAAGTAGAGCCATGAATTCTTTTAAATAATACTAATTTATAGATGTTTGATTAAATTCAGTGTGAAACGCTTAGGTTTTATGAGTTAAAAGTCGAATGTTTTTAAAAACAGTTGTCTTTTAAACCCGAAAAGATAAATTTTTAACCAAAAATGATGTTTCAATCAAACAATTTAATTTTCAACAAACAAAAAAATTAATAATTTTTCACGAAACAATTGCATTGTCAACAAAATGGTAGAACTTTAAGGCAAAATAGACGAATTGTTAACCAAATATTCAAATCTTTAGGCCAAATAATTAAATTTTTTAGAAGACAGTCTTAAGTTACAACGAGGAAAAATGAATTTTCAAAAAAGAATTTTTTTTAAATCCAAAAAAACGAATTTTCAACACATCAGTTGAATTTTCGAAAATAAGCAAAAATTTTGTAAGAAAATAGTTGGATTATAGTTGACTACATACCTGAATTTTTAACAACAACAAAATAATTGTTAACGAAACAGTTGCATTTACAACTGAGTATTTTAATTTTCAAGCAAAAGGGACGAATTTTCAACCAAATATTTAGTTAAATTTAGGGCTTTAAAGGATAAATGTTCGAACCAAATAGACGAACTTCCAAATAAATGTTAAATTTTCAAGCTTAAAAATTAAATTTTAATGTTTCTGAAGTTCGGAACATTTATAAAAGTAACTAGTGAAAGAAAATTCATGAACCGGTAGTTATTAGCATCTAGTATCATGTATTGTATTATTTTGATGATAATTAGACAACAAAAGATTTAATTTGACAATTTTTTTTAATTCTATATTTTCGTTTATAAATATTGAAAACTTTAGCGAAATGTTTCACTGTTGAGTCGTTTTTAATTAGGTAAATTGGATATATAATATCATAAATCTGTACCGTATTTACACCTTAAAAGGGGGTGGGGGGATTTGTGAAATACATACACCTCAGAAAAACGATTGTTATCTTTCCAATCCATCTTACAAATATGTGAAGTGATTTAAAATGAAAAATAAGATAACGTCTGGTTTATATATACTCTATTGAAACATCCGACCTTTCAGTTATAAAATTATCCATTGAGCCGTTTTCTCTATAGTTAGAGAAAATGAAGTTCATTTTTACAATGTTCTTAATGCTGTCTACCTTCCTTACTTCTTCTATTGGGAAGTATAATCAGTGGTATAGTCCCGACCAGGTGGGCCCTGGCGTCGCCAGGGTACTTTCCTCGAAGGCCTGGCCGTGCCAGGCCGCTTTCTTGTCACACGAAAAATTACTCTAGTTAAGATTCAAAGGGCCATTTATTAAGAATTTAATTTTAAGGAAGTGTGGAACCAGCCTTGTGTCAGCAACAATTTTGGATAAATTACGTTTTTTTTAGTAACTAGTTACAGTTACGTTACTCATAACTGTAACTAGTTAAAGTTTCAAGGTTGACAGGATCGCTAGAATTACTCTTTTCATTGACTTTTTTCATCAGCCATTAAAAATAATTTTCCATATTAAATTTCCAGTTAAAATCACAACTCATGCATTCAATTCTAGCATTTCTATTACCTAGTCTCGCGGTAAAGTGAAAATCATAAATTTCAACTTATAAAATAGTTGAAAATACTATTTGCATTTTTGTAAAAAGAACGATTTTAATTTTTATACCTAAAAATTGGTACGATCAAATTCAGTGAAAGTCTATATTTAAGACTCCATTCAAAAATTCAGGTAACAATTTTAAATATCAGGGCCTAAAATATATCAAATTTCGGACCCAACACCTTTTATATAATTCAATCTGAAAGAAGTTCCTAACATTTAAAGTAAAATATTGAATTTTTAACAAACGGGATAACTTTTTGAGAAACTAGCTGAATTTTCAACCAAAAAGATGAAGTTTTAACCCTAAATTACTTTTCAATCAAATAGTTAAAATTTCAACCAAATTAGTTACAGTTTTGACAAAATTTATAAATTTTCAACTAAAATAGACAAATATCAACGAGCAGAACAATAGTTAATATTAGTTCAACAACCAATTTAATTTGAAAACAAATACAGTTGAATTTCGCCTAAAACTTTCAACTAGATCAGATTGATTTTCTACCACAATAGTTGAATTTTCAGCAAAAAGAAATGAGGTTCTTTACCAAGAGATAAATTTTGAAACGAAAAAGCCGAATTTGGAACTATGAAAGAAAAAAAATTCCCCTGACTTGCTGAATTTTTAAGCCAAAAAGAACAGTTTTCGACAAAACAGTTGCATTTTCATCACAGGATATTTTTTTAAACAATAATTAAGTTACCCTAAAAGTTACAAATAACGTAACGCTTCAGTAACTTAGTTACTTGTAACAAGTTACTACCCAACTCTGGTCAGAAATACGAATTTAGTTCTCATTACGCAGATTATCTATGTTCAAATTTATTATTTTCTATGTTCAAATATCTTGCCAATTTGTCGAGAAAAAATTTACAAAGTTATCAGTATTTGAATTTTAAAAACTGAAAACACGGATTATCAAGAAGTGGTCAGAATTTTGGTTAAACGTGTGTTGGAAAATTAGAAAACGTTCAAAAATGACAAAATTCCGGTGATTTTTCTTAAAAAATTTTGAAAGTCAATTTGATCTAGATTTGTCTTAAAATAAAAAGTATATTTCATAATATTCTACCATATCCGCACCTTGATGAGAAGAGAGAATTTCTTTGTCTAAAAACGAAAATTCACATTTTTTGCCAAAACGATACGAGGTACAAGAAAAACAAAGGCATACAATTGTTTTCGAAAAATTTCGGGAAAATATAAAATCCTTCGAGATTTATTTTTCTTCCAACAATAAACTTGTATGGTGTCATGGAAAAACAAAGAAGAACATAAATGAACAGTTTCAACATCTTTCACATGAAGCATTTTCCTTTGAAGTGCGCAGTTTTTGATAATCGATTCTCTCAATTCTTCTCATCATTTTTTCAACAAAATTTTTTTAAAATTATTAAATGAAGTCCTTTTGGGTTGTTCATCAAAACATAAAACTGAATTAGAGACCAAGTCTCTAGCTTATTCTCTAAGTTTTCAACATAATTTAAATAAGGTTTAATGAAAGTACCGCTAGGCCACATTTTTTTAGACTAGAGCATTGAGTACAATAATATTATAATGTCTTATGATATCATATCTATAACTTTAAGTATATTCTTAAGTGTATTCTATTTACCTCCAGTTTGAAATTATTCCGTCTAAGAATCATGTTCCTTACGGTTTACTGAAAATTGCGCCTTTCCTGAAAGAAAACTGTCAAAATTAGGATATGCTATTACCTTTTTTTCTAAAAAAGTGAAAAGTAAATTCTTAGACAAGTTTAGTGTAAAAGAATACTTTTTTTAAATGTAAAGGTATTTAAGACATAATTTTAATCCTTGATATAAATGTATGATTGGTTCAATTGTCTGTAAACAAAAGTAAATTAACGAAACCTTTGAAAACTCAAATTAGGAACTAGCAAATCACAAAAGGAACTTTAATTTAACATAATCTAGATTATATCAGTAACTTAAAATATTGATATTGACGATCATCATTCAAATTGTAATTTTGAAAGAAAAAACCTTGCCTTTATATCTGAATTATTGAAAGTTTTACTAATTGAATTAGTACTTGAGCAGTGGTGAACTGGATACCCAAGACTGATGATTATAAACAAAAACAAAAAAATAAATAAAATAGGTCATTGGGATTTTGGAAACACGTGACAGAATAACTGCAATATTTGTTAATAATAATACATATTCTGGTCTTTCAGTTCAATAATAATTACTTTTAAATTTATCTGCTATATCATCAAAGATTGTACCTTACCGACAGTAGATAAACCCTCCAAACCATGAAGGCAGAAAATCTACACAATATCGATCAAGTTAAAAATCTTCAATAACAGAAAATGCTTAACGTCTTAATAAGATTAGATAGAAAATAATATGTTTAAATTAAAATTATTTCTTGAAAAAAAGACACTACTCCATCCCTCTTATAGCTTAATTGGAAAAGCACCTGACCGGAAATCAGAAGTGTTGTGGTTCGTTTCCCAATGGAGTGAAGATGGAGTAGGATCTTTTTTTCAAGAAATAATTTTAATTTGAAAATATTATTTTCCATCTAGTCTTATTAAGACGTTAAGCATTTTATGTTATTGAAGATTCTTAACTTGATCGATATTGTGTAGATTTTCTGCCTTCATGGTTTGGAGGGCAGTCATTTTTTTTCTCTTAAGTACTTCATTCGGGGGTGCATAATATAGGGTCAGGTTCTGTGGACAGGATTTCGTCCCGGAACATGGCAATTTATTGAGAAAAGGTGCAAAATATCATATTCCGTTGAATTGGTGTTTTCCTGTGCATTTGAGAGGTAATAGTGTTTTTGAAAAAATTAATGTAGATAAGATTCTAAATAAAACTAAAAAAAAACGTTGTTCTATCACCAATAGTCTCAGAGTTACGGCCTTTCAAAAAACTTCGATTTTTTCTAATTTTTTGCCAAAAATCACATCTTTTTTCTCTGTAGCTCGGATCCTGATGGTTCGTTTCGAGGTTGTCACAGAAGAAAATTCCTAGATAATTCAAGTCCAAATGGGTCACCTTTGGCAGGTCCTAACTCGCGAACGATTTATTATAGTTATGACTATGTTTTGTTGTTGAAATTACAGGTATTTGCGTATTTACAAACCCGTGCAGAAATGGCGCCTCGGTTTTGGTAGGGTGCTAGTTGTTTTGCCCTAACTTTATTGGGGCGCTTAACGGGATATCTGGAAGACCCGACAAGAACGTCACGCTTTGTAGAAAAGTCACTAGCCTAGACTCTCTGATCAGATTCGAGCGAGGGTGACTTTCTATTGCCCGACTAAGCAGTAAGGTCCTTTCTACATCCTTTCTCTATTTCCCTATTAATTCCTAATTTGATTATAGGTTATGTGGTGGAGTTTTCTGGTTTACGAGATTTCGTAATAATTACAATTAAAGTTCTTCTCGGTTAGAAATTATAACATGTTTCTTAAGAGCCCTGTCTCTGAAAAATCCTGAAGTGTTATGCTATGGTTGCAATAGTAAAAAAGTTTAACTAGCACATTGCCATAATCTAATACCAGAAATTTTTCATTCACAGAAGGAAAATATTAATCCAAATGTAAAATACATTTTCTTTGCAAAAGTTAAATCTAAACATTTTACACCTTCCTGTAGCCTCTGACAAACACTCCTCCGTTTTCTCATATTTTTATTGACATTAAATTCTTAACTACACTTCGCACGTTATTCTAAAACTAAATTAATTGTGGAATTTGACTAGAGAAGACTTATTACTTATAACTAAAGAGATACGCAGTTTATTAAAATATCCGCAAGCACCGAGGAATCGAATGCACGCACCACAGGCTTATAAGTCGAACGCCTAATTCCCATAGCTACGATGCCACGCTGAGTACGAGATCATAAATACTTGACGACATTCATCCGATACTTTCGAACTTCAGAAAAAAGGTTCTTGAAACTCGAGTTGTTAAATATGATTTTCAAACGTACTTTGATCATTACAAATTAAATCAATATTTAAGAAAAATTCTTTTCAAATTTTTAAGGCACCAAATGTTTTAAATTTTATCAGAAAAAAATAAAAATTGAAAAAGCTTGAGTCTCGGTAATTTTTTAATTTTTCTTTTTTTAATTTAACTATAATTAAGCATGATAACATTAAATTACTTTTTTACACTCACAGCGATATTACACGTTTTACTTGTCGAGGGCTTTACAAGGGCCCCTCGAGAAAATAATTAATTGATAGAGATTGTTTTTGACATATATCTTTATGAATAAAGCCTTTTATCTAGTTCGATTAGAAAATATAGTGCTAAAAAGTAAATGTCAAGTAGCACACGACAATAATCTGCCGAGGGCCAGTCGGGGGAAAGCCTAGATTCTTCTAGCTAGAAAATCTGACTGCGGCCTCGCGTAAGAGCCAATATTTGGTTTAGGCATAAAAAGGCAATTTCTACCCGGGTTCTGCGATTTAGAAAATATTAAATTGGAAATTAATTGTTTACACTGGGTAAACGAACAACAGGAAAAGTTCAAATAGTATGAAAAATATATTTTATTTATTATTTTTGAATATTATTGCAGAACTTTAATTGCAATACAGTCTATAAATTATTTTTACACAGTGTAACTAAACTTTTGTATATTTCTACACTTCTATTTTCTTCTGCATACCTCACTTTTCGAACATTTATTATCTTTAGGATAAATTACTTTCACGAGTGTCATCCTGAACATTTATAATCTCGTTTTTGCCTTCTGCATTCACTGTAAAAAATCTTTTAGTAGTTTTACCACTTTCAGAGTTAGTATGAATATTATAAACTACCAAAGTAGCGTTTTTAAGTAAAATAGCGACTATCCCCTTTCATTCGGCATATACATTTTAGATTATGTAATTTTCCAGAATTTTGTAAAATCGCACAAAACGGTGAATTTGTAGGTTATGGTATTTTTAATTTATAGGATTTGTAGGCTATAGTATTTTTACTAGAAATATTCCTAGTACAAGGAATTTTGAAAAAGTAATAATCCTAACAGCAAGGATATCCTGATTATTTCCAGAGATATCTTGTGGAAAACTGGAGACCTTCGATGATGGCGATCTCACCGATAGTCTCGTGACATTTTTCGGACATAATATCCTACGCAGGATACCTCGAGTATCCTTAAATTATTCTGATATTGCATGCAGGATATTTTAATGCCCGAAAAGCGTCCGAGGGATATCGGCATTTCCGTCTTCCAATATATATCTTAAAAATATTCTACCAAAAAGTCTAGGATATCCTCGGGATACTACTTTTTCTGTGATGGAGGCTTATTATTTGTCATCTTTGGGCCGCCATACGACCCAGTGGGCACAAAATTTGGCGACGTCTTTACGATATCGTTACGACATCTTTACGACATCCTATGTCCATGTCTTTGTAGTGCCTTTACGATCTCGTAAAGGCATCGTCAGAACATACGACATATTTACGATATCGCGAAGACGACTTAACGACATGGACATAGGATGTCGTAAAGTTGTCATAAAGATGTCGTAACGATGTCGTAAAGACGTCCCCAAATTGTGTGCCCACTGGGGAGTCAATCTATGAGTATGACCTTGATATGTGATTTTACTACAAAGCTGGTAATTCTATTTAAAGAAAATATGCATAATTGCGCGAAATCATAATTTTACACGTTCAAAGTGTAAGGTTATGTTCGCGAATGGGTTTTTTACTTCCCATTGTACTTTTACGGATGATAGAAAACTTCACACATTGGACGTGGGTTACATTTATTTCCAACTGTCAATATTAAACATTTGCAACCGTGAAACGTACAAACGTCGTATAATGCGATATTCCCACATCAAAAATGTGAAAAGTGCACATTCACTGGGATTGCTAACCTTAAAATTGGTATTAACTCTCCGACCCAAACAATACTAATACAAAAATGTTCTGATGTAAAATTACAGAAGCCGGTGAAATTGATTTTATATTTTTTACAGTGTTGTCACTTTCGTCCACTATTGTCGATTGCTCAGTGCGTAGCTTTTTTTCATTCGGTAACTTTTTTCCTGATTTGGTTTGACGCCCTTTTCTTTCGATGATTCCGTAAATAATAATAATAAAATAACCAATAATAAAAGACATAGTCATCAACCTCACAAGGCATCAAACTTTTGGAGCATATAAGGCTAACAAACACTGGCTTCATTGGCGTGGACACAGTACTGGTTGTTTACCCGTCAGGGTTTGAATTTACTGTATAAATAAAGACTCCTATGATTATAATTTATTCAAAATTCTATTTTTATAGATATTGACAAATTTAGGGAAACACCTTTCGTATTTGAGTAGTGCCTGTCTAAATTCTAAGTGAGGATCTCTCTAAACTTCCCTGTAATTGTCTAGAAAACAAATAGAGGTAACCCTACCAGCCCTTGACAAGGGCCTGCATAACATTTTCTATTCAAATTATCGTTTATATTACCCGAACAGTTTTCTGTGGAAACTAAGGAATATTAGGGCATTTTCTACACGGGTAAGAAACAAAAAAAAACATGTTATTTTTGGTGATAGAACAACGTTTTTTTTAGTATTACGTAGAATTTTATCTACTTTAATTTTTGTAAGAACACTTTTACCTCTTAAATGCACAGGAAAACACCAATCCAACAAAATATGATATTCTGCACCTTTTCCCAACAAAATTTCTGTGTTCTGGGACGAAATCCTTCTCTTTATATTTACAACTAGATGGCTGAACTATTTATAGGACTTGATTTAACTTAAAGGTATCCCCTCACTGTGATAACATAAAGTATGAGGGAGGTCGCTGAAGACCCCAGCAGAAATTTCTTTATTACAATAAGGATTTTTAATATGTTTTCACGAACATTTTTTTGGGTGTACTTTTTTATATCGTTAAAAAGCTACAACTAGATAATATATATTTTTTTAATTTTAGCGTATGAAAAAAAAATAAATAAAAAAAATGGAAAAATTACTTTTTTTACAAAAAACTCGATATTTCTTTTAATTTTCGATACTAAGAGCTAAAAATTGAACTGAACATACTTAATATATGGTACATCGAAAAAGTACTGAGGATTTGTGTCAGTGCTCAGAAAAAGATATTTATTTTGAAAAATCAAAACATGCATTTCAGAAAAAAAATGGAAAAACAGTTTTTTTAACATTTATATCTATTCAGTGAAAAATAAAAGAAAATATGATTAAAAATATGGTTTAAATGTTTAGAAAACTTATGTTATATAATAAAACATACAGAACAACACTTATTTATCCATTGCAAAAGTAGCTGCAGAATAAGATACGGTTTTCATCACAAATAGGTCGCATATACGACGCACAGCCCTTAGTAGACTTTCGGTCCCTTTTCCTTGGAAAGAAAGAGCATCTCTGTCTAATGTCAAATTAATCCATTTTGTACGCTCTTACAGTTGGTAAATTTTATTGCAAAATGCACTCAATACCAACTTTGATGTTTCTCGGTAGCCAAGAATAGGTGAATCGTTCCTTTAAGTGGGGTACCAGCAAATACATACATATTAATATTTTGAAGAAGTGTGATTGTTGATATTTTTGGGTTCTAGTTGGAATTCTGAAGTTGCAATGATTTTAAAATACGATGATTTTATAATACGATGTCTTTCTGGAGTAGACGCTGCCATATACTCGATCGCAGATTATAATACATCCTAATAATTGAAAAATTATTTTTAAAACTACTTAAAATAAATTAGAATGCTTCAAAACACTATGTACTCACTTAATATAAAAATAAATAAGTACAAATGATCAAATTATTTTCGAAGTCAGTAACTTTTTTGAAAAACAAAGGTATCCGTGGGGTATCTGGCGGCACCAGTCCACTTCGGAGCACCACAGAAGCACGTCTGACGCAGTAGGCTTGAGGTAAATATGAAAATCTGCGATCGGTCTCAAACTTCTATAAAGTGTAATCCTATATGAAGGCAATTTATAGAAAAAAATTTTCCTTTACGACCAATATTTTATGAGGAGGGTTAGGGGGGGAGGGGTGACATTTTTTAAATTTTTGCATGTATATTTGCCGAAATTGCCATTGCACGAGTAAACAATTTTTTTACAGTTACACATAAATTACGTAATATTTATTCGTATCCTCTCGGTCCAAATTTAAAGAGTATTTTTGCCCTACATTTTATAAATTGAAAAACGAGTTGAACACAAGATTTTTAAAAGATGATTTTGCTGGAAATTCCACGAACTTTATAGCTACATATTTTTCTAAAAGTCCAATAAAATAACTTCAACATAGAAAATTCATTTCTTATTATTGTACTTATCGTTGCTTTTAGAATTCTTATAAACAAATTCACAGTTCTATAGGTCAGTTACACCAGCCCACCCCCACTCTTAATTTTTAAGTTTTCTACAGCCCACTGAATGGCACCCCAAATGCGCTCAAATGCGCTACCGATTAAAATTTTTGCGCCACAAAACTGTAGGAGTTATGTCAGGTGGGGGGGGGCAGCGTCACGCTAACCCCCCCCCACCCATTTGAAAAATCAAATTTTAAATCGCATGATCTTGAAGATCTTCAAATGCGCTCATATTCCCCATAGAGAAACAATTTTGCGCCACATTGACAACCGCGTTATTAGCGATCGAATTGGGGGGAGGGGCTGGCATCATTTTTTTAATCTAAAAACATTTTTCCAAATTCGTCATACCTATCTTTCATAACTTTAAATGCGCTCAAATGCGCCACCACTAAAAAATTTTGGCCTAGCTAATTAACAAAGATTTCAAATTTGGGGGGGGGGGGGGGGGGGGGGGGAGTGTAACGCAGGTGTTAGATCCTCAACAGTGATGTGCAATATAAAGTTGAGGACATGAATTCGTTCGACTTCAAATGAGCTCATATGCGCCATAATTTTTTTTTTTTTTGAAATTTCGAAAATTACCCAAGATATGGAGGTAACAAAATGTTATGAAGTGATGACCAACCAAATAAAAAGTTTGCAATCCGCATTGATGAAGGTAGTTTTCAATGGGGATTCAAATGCGCTCATATGCGCCTTAAAGAAAAAATTTTGCGCCACATTGATAACCGAGATATCAACG
>NC_046663.1:60534208-60535730 GCF_010883055.1 Belonocnema kinseyi | reverse complement strand
AAATAAATAATAAGAAAAGTCTATGAACGAAGGACTTTTATACTTTTTTTGCGAAGAAGAGATTCCTTAATTCTCAAGTGTGAGTATTGAGGAAACTGACGTCCACTAAACATCCATAATTAAGTAAAAATTTTCATTTTTCCATTTAAGTACAAAAAACTGATCATTTGATAAAAATGTTGCATACAATTTTCTTTGAAAATGATGTGGAAAGGAGTTTTATTCAAAAATGTGAAGGATTTTCTAATATACAACTGCATGAATTTCTGACCTTTCTTATTTTTATTTTTAAGTGTTTTTTAGTCTTCTTTATGTTTAGGGCAAAATCATATACTGTAAAACGATATAAGAGAAATATCTATTTCTTTAGCTGCTCTATAAGGTTAAAGCCAAATCCCTATAACCGTTTGTTAAATTTTTTAAAAGTTTGTTGTATAATTTCGAAGGTGATTTTCCATAGTATTTGACTAAATGATGATATTTTTATCATTTCTTTCCTAAAATCTATTACCAAACGTCTAATATGGTACTAAAATGTCACAAAAATTAAAAAAGTTACCAACTATTTACAAAATTAAAAAAAATGAAAATCAATGTGTATCATATTGAAACAAAATTAGGAATATTTATAAAAGTATTATTATTTTTCATCACTAAAAGTAATATATACAGAGTACAGTTTTTATTTGACATTTCACGGAGGTTTTTTGTACCATATTTGATTCTAGGGCAGAATCAAGGAAAATATGTTCGTTAGTTTAAAATTTATTTTACAATTATTTACAATTACAATTATTTAGCGATTAAAATAAAATTGTAAAAGCTAAATTTTGTAATATTGTCATAATTATTTGAAGACATTAAAGGTTGTGTAAAGTGTTCATATATGAAGAAAGCATATGAGGTCAAGTTAATAACTTTTCGGCTTTTCCTTTTAAAATCCCCAAAATTGTGATTATAGCCTAAAATAGCATGAAAAGAGATGCGTCAAAAAGAACCTAGAGGACTTTAAAGATTTTTATTTTATAGGATTTTACCAAATATTAAGAAAAATTGGAGTCTTTTTAAAGGATGTTTAGAACATTTATAAGTTTGGAAGAAATCAAGAAATATTTGATAAATTTTGAAAAATCATGTCAGGTGTAAAAAAATTGCAAATTCATGTAGTTTCTTGAAAATGTGTCTTCTTTGGTAGAAAATTAATTTCTTGGTTGAAAATTTAACTACAGTGAAATCCTTCAATAGCCCTCCCTTCTATAGCCCTCCCGAGAATTGACGCCGCGCCGTAGGTGGGTATAACAGGATCTCCAAAATGGGCCATATGGAAGAGTTTCACTGTATTTGTTTAAAAATCTATTTTTGCTGTTTGAAAATTCAATTATTTCGTTGAAAAATTCATTTTCAAATGCTATAAATTCCCAAAATAATTTTTAAATTCTAAAATACAAAAGTGGATAGATTAAAATTTTTGCGCCACAAAACTGTAGGAGTTATGTCAGGTGTTACGGGTGGGGGGGGGGGC
>NC_046663.1:60531942-60534108 GCF_010883055.1 Belonocnema kinseyi | reverse complement strand
GGAGGGGGGGGGGGCAGTGTAACGCAGGTGTTAAATCATCAACAGTGATGTGCAATATAAAGTTGAGACCATAAACCATAAACAACCTCCTCATTTTCAATTGTTATCGATCCACCACCCGATGATATCACCAAATAACTTTAATTACAAAATAATAATGTTTAATGATCTCTTCGTATAGGATTTCAAATTCGTTCATATGCGCCACTTTCGAAATTGACAAAAAACCATAATCAACCCCCTCATTGCCACTAGCTACGATCCACTATTCAATGATTTTTCTGAATAACTTAAATTGCAGTAATCAAATTTATAATGATCTCTTCGCCTAGGATTACAAATGCGCTCATGTGCGCCACCTTCAAAATTGACAAAAACTTATAATCAACCCCCTCATTTTCAATTGCTATTGGTCCACCACCCGATGATATCTCCAAATAACTTTAATTGCAAAATAAAAGTTTATAATCATCTCTTCGTCTAGGATTTCAAATGCACTTATATGCGCCACTTTCAAAATTGACAAAAAACCATAATCAACCCTCTCATTACCAATTGTTACGAGTCACTATCCGATGATATCTCCAAATAAATTAAATCACATTATAAAAATTTAGAATTATCTCTTCGGATAGGGATTCAAATGCGCTTATATGTGCCACTTTAAAAATTGAAGAAAAAACTTTAATCAACCACAGTATTACAACGTATCATCTATCTACCCCACACTTTTAACACCAAAGAACATTAATTGCTGTATAACATTTTATAAAAATCAAATGATAAAGAATCACTGGGGAGTGTGTGAATGACCCCTCAATTTAAGGTGTAGAGGATTTTTATTTCAGGAGTGTTCACAATGTATTAAACATGTTGGACACTAGCAGATTCCCAACTCCCGTAATAACCACGCTAGATTCACTCGCGCAGCAACTTCATACTTGTTGGGAATCTCCTATTTTCTCAATTCGGTTAACAATTCACTATTTTTAAATCAGGGACAATACACAGCGTGGGGTAGATAGATGATACGTTGTAATACTGAGGTTGATTAAAGTTTTTTCTTCAATTTTAAAAGTGGCACATTTAAGCGCATTTGAATTCCTATCTGAAGAGATAATTCTAAATTTTTATAATGCAATTTAATTTATTTGGAGATATCATCGGATAGTGACTCGTAACAATTGGTAATGAGAGGGTTGATTATGGTTTTTTGTCAATTTTGAAAGTGGCGCATATGAGCGCATTTGAAATCCTATCAGAAAATACAATTTGATATTTTTATACTGCAATTTAATTTATTTGGAGATATCATCGGATAGTGACTCGTAACAATTGGTAATGAGAGGGTTGATTATGGTTTTTTGTCAATTTCGAAAGTGGCGCATATGAGCACATTTGAAATCCTATCCGAAGAGATCATTATGAATTTTTATAGTGCAATTTAAGTTATTTGGAAACATCATTGAATAGCGGATCGTATCAAGTGGTAATGAGGGAGTTGATTATGGGTTTTTGTCAATTTTGAAAGTGGCGCATGTGAGTGCATTTGAAATCCTATACGAAGAGACAATTTTATATTTTTATACTGCAATTTATTTTACTTGGAGATGTTGGGTAGTGAATCGTAACAAGTGGTAATGAGGGGGATGATAAATTTGTATACTGCAATTTTATTTATTCGGGGATATCATCGGGTGGTGGATCGTAACAAGTGGTTGTGTGGGGGTTAATCATGGTTCTTTTTTTTGTTAATTTTGAAGGTGGCGCATATGAACGTATATGAAATCTTATACGAAGAGATCATTAAACATTATTATTTTGCAATTAAAGTTATTTGGTGATATCATCGGGTGGTGGGTTGATAACAATTGAAAATGAGGGGGTTGATTATGGTTTTTTGTCAATTTTGAAAATGGCGCATATGAGCGGATTTGAAACCCCATAGAAAACTTCATTCATCAATGCGGATTGCAAGCTTTTTATTTTGTTGGTCATCACTTCGTAGAACTTTGTTACCTCTACATCTTGGGCAATTTTCAAAATTAAAATAAAAAATTATGGCGCATATGAGCGAATTTGAAGTTGAAAGAATACATGTCTTCAACTTTATATAGCAACTCACTGTTGAGGATTTAAAACCTGCGTTACACTGCCCCCCCCCCC
>NC_046663.1:60527739-60531842 GCF_010883055.1 Belonocnema kinseyi | reverse complement strand
TGAATAAAATATTTGTTATCATTCTCTTGAAATAAATGTGTTTTTTTCTTGAAAAAATACCGGTTTCATATGTATACACCTGGTATATATATATATATAAATAAATATTAACCAAGATCTCAATCCGATCATCATAAAGACACTACCAATGACTCTCTAAAATACACCACCCTTTTTCCTTGGCATTATTTCCCCCGGAACCGCCTTCTCATGGTTTCACCCGGAACCGCCATCTCATGGTCTATGGCAGATGGTCAGTTTGGGGCTTCTCACTTCTTGCGTTGCAGAGGAAGCACTGTGAAGTGTCAACACACTCCACAGACCTGTGACTCTCCGTGCCGCACATCCAGCATCCTTTGGTCCGAAAAATACTCTTGCAGCTCGCTACTCTGTGGCCAAAGCCGAGACAGCGGTAGCAAAGGACGACCTCCATGTTCTGTCGTACACGACAGGACACCCATTCAAATTACAGGTGTCCATCTGTCAAAAATGGAGACTTCATCTCCATTTGTTCGAAAAGCTCAACGAAGGGTTTCAGAGGAACTTCTGAGCAGGCTAGTCGCCAATATCACTTCTGAAGGCAGTCTTGACTTCCTCATCCTCTGATGATGTGTCGAGGTCAAATACTTCGACCTCAGTGCGAGGGACAAGCTGCCTCACGCAGCCACCTTCGCCAATAACTTTCCTACTGGCAGGGGACTGCTTAGATCTGCCATTTGTTGCAGATTCAACCTCAACCAGGACCTCTCCTTTTCTGGTTTCCCCGGCACATCTGATTGTGACACTAAGGATTTCAGGTTTTACTTTAGGCTTGAGGTCTTTGGGGTCCTTTGCGTAGGCTGAATCCTCAGCCGCTTTAAAAATACTGCCTTGGGTTGGGCTGGTCTCTGCTTCTTTTTCGTCCTCTTAAGTGTTTTGAACGTCGGTGTTGAAACCCCTGCCTGTCCTTTTTAGGAGTTGAGGTCGTTGCTGCAGTACGGGTCCTCGGATTCTTCTTCCTGGGCATCGAGATGCTCGCCTCCAGGGGGCTCAGACTGGGCTCTCTCACTCTCTTCTCAAACTGGCAAACTTTCATAGCCCTGTTTTCTTGTTTGCTTCATTGACCTTCTTGGTCACTTTCTTGCTTAGCCAACGTTCGTGGTCTTCTAATTACATTTCCAAGAATTCGCGCTTAAGAGTTAAGACGTCTGTCAAGACGACTCACTTCTTTCACACCGTCGCGGAATTCCAGCTGCATGTTCCTGTATAACCCGAAAAAAGCATCTGTCTTACCATTGACCTCCTAAAGAGATTTCAGGAGGTCCTTAGTCTCTTCAGTGCATCGAAGAAAAAGGGGCTTGCCCCTCCTAGCTTCAGACCACTCCATTTGCTCTATATGACTTTGCTCCTCGGTGACTTCCAACTGTCCGCCCAACTCCTCGCACACACTTCTATTGAAGTATTTTCGGCCCTCTCCATAATACTTGGAGCTAGCGACGGCCACCGGGGCTTGAATCCAATCGGAACCAGGGGAGAGATTGTTACTCTCTTGAGGTACACCGTTTTTTCATACTTTCTCATGGCTGGTTTGAATTCGGGGTTCATTCCCTTGGCTGGTTTTTGTCCGCCCCGGGTATTTTATTTCCCTGGCACCACCCATATCTAGGAGCTTGCTGGAGGGGGTATTGTGTTAGCTGGAGGATGTTGATACTGTTTTGCTGATAAAGAGCTTCTTATCCTTCTTTGCGTAAAATATCGGGGAAATTGCCTGGTTTTCGCCTCAGATCAGTCATATTGCCACTCCGAACAGAACTATGTCCTTCATCCGAAAGAGGCCGTAATAGGATTTCCCGACCTGACCCTGATCGGTAGAACTCTGTGGCCCATGCCTGGGCCCGGTCGGGCCAGACCGATTTCCAACTGAAACGCCATCTCTATGCGCTCGCAGAACTAGTGCTACTTCATGTTTTCAGATAGTGCAGTGAAACTTTTATACATACTACTCGTTTATAATATTCTATCAATTATTAAAAACGCATAAGGCGAGTAAGCCACGTGTTCAGAGTCACCAAACACCAGCTAGTATACCTCGAAACCTGCGCGAGGAAGATGGTAGTAAGTAATTACACTCTGCGGGCTCATTGAAACCTAACCTCAAATAAATTAATAATTCATTAAATTGTTTTAGGTAAAATTAGTATATTTACCATTAGATGAGTCAAATATTATTATATGATAAAATTTATCAAGTTATTTTGTTTTCAATTATTATTTACGAACTCAAGGTTTTTCGATTTAATGTAGAGTTAGAATTATCAAATCTATTGGCAAGGAATGGATTGGTGTATGCTCAAAATTGTAAGCTTTTTAGATTATGAGAATAAAATATGTGATACAATTGATTCTGTTATTGAAACTTTGATTCTGTATGAATAATAAATTCATTACAGAAATACATTAGGACAAATTTTCATAAAAGGAATTTCAGAATCAAGTGCATGCGTCGCATTCGGCATCTTATTGGTTTCGCGCGAAGTTTAAAATGCTAAACAAAGTTATTTTTCTTTTTTATCATAAACAATGACATTTTAACTAATAAAGATGTCCATTAGGTCGAAATTAATAAATAATAATAAAAATTAATTAAATGCATATTCTGTAAATAATATTTAAAATAAACAGAAATATTTAATCCAAAAATTATTATTTTTGTTTAAAAGTTGTTTGGTCTGTACTGCTTCTTAACAGACTTGAAAAAATAAAACTGTATAATAAATGGTAGCTCAAGTTTTGGCGAAAATATTATCTACAACCACCTTCTCGAATTTTTCAAGAAGTAATAGAGGCAACTATAGGCAACATTTTTTTCAAGGAATTAAAACTGTTAATTAAAATATTTCTGGTTATCATCCATTTTTTCATAAAAAACAAACTTTTTCCTCAGAACTGATACCATCTATAATAATCTTACGTTTATCAAAAGTATAATTACATTTTGTAGTCTGAAACCTCTTCTTTTCGTGCCTGTAGTACTTTAATTTTAACTTAAACTAACTTAATTGGAAATTCAAAATATTAAGGTGGCCTTCGAAAGGAGAGGGCCATTCAATAGTTTCGAGTTTACTTATATTAAATCTCCATTAGTAAAATTCACGAATGGAGTATAATGAGACTGATCGTGTATCGATCGGGTTCCCCGAACGGGTGTCCCGACCTGGCCCCGATCTGGGCGTGTGTTTCATCCGCGATCTGGCCCCGACAAGGATTCCCGACCGGGACCCGATCTGGACTGGTCTGGCCCCAATCGGGGCCAGACGTAAAACTAAAACGTAGAATACATTCTGTGGTTGTAATTCGTGAAAGCTTCCATTATAATAGTTCGATGAAAGACTCGGAGGAAGATACACTAAAAAACGACGATGAACCCCTTCATTTCTAGCAGGTGCAGGAAGAGGATTGACTGGTGAATCTTTAAGCCCTCTAAGAAGAAATAGAAATGGCTTAATTACAGTACAGTGAAACTCTTCTATAGTTTAGATGTTGGCTTGACGGTGGGTGGGAACTAACTCATTATAGCTCGCTCCGCTTTTGTTTGTTCACGCCTGAGTGCTCGCCTGAGTGACAACCAAAGAACCCGCGCACCCCGCGCAGCTCCTGTTACACCTACCTGCGGCGCGGCGTTTATTCTCTGAGGGCTATAGAAGGGAGGGTTATTGAAGGGTTTTACTACATTCATTAGGGATTGACCATAAACTAAACTACAAATTTCGGGCTGTCCCCCCCTCCCCCCTGTTGACGCCCGTAGTTTTATATTACACCCCAGCCTCATTATCAGAAAAGTAACGCAGCCCAAAATTCTCTCAAATCAGGAGAATAAAATCTCGTGAGTAATATTTAGGTGAATACCATATTGCATTCAATATAAAACACTTTGAATGTCTGAGATTTCAAGATTATCTAGCAATAAAATGAATTTGCAACCAGAAAAGTTAATTTTTTAAAGAAACGATGAATTTGAAAGAATATAGTTGAACTTTAAACCAAATACTTAAGTTTTCAAACCAAAAAGACATTTTTTTAGCAGTCAGAACAAAGCAGTATAAAATAAAAAAGTATAAAATCAT
>NC_046663.1:60495120-60527639 GCF_010883055.1 Belonocnema kinseyi | reverse complement strand
GGGCGCATACTTTGAATAAAATATTTGTTATCATTCTCTTGAAATAAATGTGTTTTTTTCTTGAAAAAATACCGGTTTCATATGTATACACCTGGTAGACATGTTCCCAGTCGATGCTCAAAGTATACATGCTGCAGGTACAAAAGGACACAATGAGGTTCTAAAAGTGTTATATGACCATCTTCGGCATACACCCAGGGGAAACTGGAGTCCGTTGGGTAGAATGATCAGTGTAAGATCTACAGGAATTTCTCATTCTACACCACTCAACGTATTAGTGCGACGAAGCTTCATATTTACTCAAAGATCTGAAAACGAACATAATTTACGTGTTTCAGTTCTCATTACCAGCCGATGGTAATATCATGGCAAAAGAGGAAGAAAAACGGGCGAAAGATCAAGTTCTTCTTGTTGAGCTAAGCAGGCTGTATCAAGGTTAAAAAAGTCCATCTGGTAGTTGTCGTAATAGGCTGCCTTGCAGGCATGAAAGCTTCATTTCTTAGCCAACTCAACAAATCCCGGCTTGCCAGCGTTCAGCTCAGTCCATCACAAGCCAGATCCAAAAGGCTGTGATGCATCTCCAAATGTGCCGCCTGTCGCGTACGCTCATCCTGGGCTAGAGACCGGACTTTAAGGAACAGTGTTTTACGAAGTCTCTTACGTTAATTTTCCGCTCTTGCTTACCTCCTAGGATAGAAGGCGCAGGATTGGACGACGTACACGTTCCAATTGCGTCGGGATTGATCACTTTTTGGAACCATTATCGTAGATTCTGGAACCTACAACTTCTTTAATAATAGTAATAACTGATCCTCGGTGGCTCAAGAGCTTAGGCGCACCGACTTCACTTGTAATAGGTCCGGGGTTCAATCAGTGAGCCGGCACCTCTGGTAATTTTTTCTATATCCCTTTACCGAAGTTCTGTCCGTGAATTATGAGCTAAAACAGGCGTTGCCCAATATCTCAAATTAGGCACACTGCTCTTATTAGATTACTTCATTACTTTACAATAATGCATCCGTGACTAATGACAGATACGCATTTGACATATTTAGCAGTAACAATCTTGAATAACCATCGAAAATATGTAAAAAGACTATGAGAGATGGAATGTTGTCTTCTTTTCTTTGACGTCTGATATAAACCATGAATGTGGAAAATTGAATCATACTGAGACGACTTCCAGATCATTAAAAATCTCAGGATACAAAACTTATGGTTACGTTTGGAGACCAGTCAAGTCTCATCATCAGCCCTTGGTTAAAATTAGAAATTCGGAAGAAAAAAGTAAATTGTTTACAAGAGAATAACATAGAGAAAGTCCAGTGTAAAAGCACATATTTATTTTTAGATTTTTTAAAGAGATCGTTCTTAATTATATAACAAATGTGGGGTAAAAAATCAACTTATCTCTCATAAATATAGACAACTGTTGAATTTTTACTCCACATTCGTTACATAATTGAGAAAAACCTCTTTTAAAAATCTAAAAATAAATATAAGCACTCATTCTGGACTTTCTCAATGTGTCATCTATTACAAAATTAACTCTTTTCTTCCGAATTTCTCATTTTAACCAAGGTCTGATTATGAGAATAGACTGGTTTTAAAACGTAATCATAAGTTTTATATTCGAACATTAATTTAATAAAACTTTTTAATGGTCTGGAAGTAGTCGAAGTATGATTTAATCATTTAAAATAGTTAATATCATCTCTTGTGCTAGTAAGGAAGAGAAATTTTTCGTAACTTACCATCAAAATTTAGTGCAGTGTTTAAAATAATAAATTAATAATTAATTAATAATTAATTTTGTTAAGGATACTAATATAAATTCTTAAATAAATCTAAAAGTAGTTTGTTATTTTAGGGCTGGATTTAATCAACAATGAGGAATGTACCAACTCTTTCAACTTCAATTAAATGAAATTAAAAAAATATAATACACAAAATCTACCCGTTGCACAGGAAGATTTATACTCTCTAGCGATCTTCTCAACTTCTAATTTCAAGAGCACCCTCGTGCCCCCAAAATGTCGAAAATGTGTCCGGCTATATGCCAAAATATATTTGAGAAATATTTAGACTCACGTTTAAAGTATCTATAAATTATAACTTTATTTTTGGACCGAATCATAAACTTAAATATCTTATAGTCTGACATTTGAGAAAGGAGAATTTACTCGAAGGCGGAATGCAGGAAACGTTTCGCGTCACTTCGACAATTTTTAGTCTACTTTAGATATAGAATAAGGCCAATTATTTTCAAACATACTGTTGCAGCGAGTCCAGAATGAGCGGATTAATTATGCACTTTAATGGGCTTAATCTAAATAATACAAGTTTTAAACTGGCCACTTTAAAACAAAAAAGAACTGCTGGTTTCAAAGATATATTGTCCAAGATAAAATATATTGAACTCGATGTTCACTTTTTGCGTTCATTCAATTTTTCATGATAAATTGATAAATAATGGCGTGATTAATGCTCAGAGTTAATTTTCATTGTAATAACTGTTTTTTTCTGAGGAATTCGGTTTTTAATGAGCTATTCAAAAAGTAATTTTCTCTATTTTCCATGCAGATATCGCATTTAAAGCGCAACAATACAGCAAATGACTTCGAAACCACTGCAGCTTTTAAAGATTTTTAGGCATAATTTCTTATCTAGTGATCTAAACTTTCCGTTCAAATTATTTCACATTAAACATTTTGCTTTTTCTTAAATTTCTAACCAACAGAAAAAATAATGATTAATCAAATAGTTGCATTTACCAGCAATTAGTTGAACTTTCAAGCGAAAGAGGCGAAATGAATTAAAAAATTAGAATTTTTGACCAAATAGTACAATATTCAACCGATAAAGATGGATGTTCGGCCAAATGAACACATTTTTAATTTTTAAAAAAAATATGAAACTTCAACTAAGAAGAGCTGCATTTCCAACAAAATAGTTTAGTTTTCAAACAAAAAGACGAATTTTTTAGAAGACAGTTACATTTTCAACAAAATAATTATTTATGAAAAATATAATAGTTGATATATCAAGTATACAAAGATTTTTATTTCAAATCAAAAACAGGTGTACTTTAAAAAAAGAGAAGAATTCTTAAAGGAAAATGTAATAGTTGATATTCCAACAAAAAAATATCTTAATTCTGAATTGAAAATAGTTGATTAGCACCAAAAAATACCAATTTTCAATAAAATAGTGGAATCCTCAACCGAACAAGATTAACGTTGAACTAAATAGTTGCAATTTGAACCAAAAATTAAAAACGATGATTTTTTTAACAAAAATCGAAACAGTTAAATTTGCATTAAGTAAAATTTAAATAAGAAAAGAAAGAGTTTTTAACGAAATAGGTGAATCTTCAACCAATAAAATTAATTTTTAACAAAGTAGCTCAACTTTCAATCATGTAGTTGAAGTTATAGGCAAAAAAGATTAATTCGCGTTCAAAAATTTAAAGTTGAATTTTCAACTAAAACTTTTAATAAATTAGTCCAATTTTTAAACAAGTAGTTAAATTTAAAAAAACGAATTTTCCATGAAAAATTTAATTTATTTTAATTTTTTTTTATTGATCATTATAATTAATAATAATAATAATAATAATAATAATAATAATATACTGTTGTAATAATATAATTTTTGAATTTACAACTTAAAACGAACAATTTTATACCAAAAATGGATTAGTTAAATTTTTATCTTAGATAAATATTTTTCAAGGTTTCTGGAAAAACCTTTTTTTGTATCAAAATTTTCTAATAACGTAATTTTTATTAATCTGCATCAAAAATATTGTTGGGACTTTCAACGAATATGCAAAAGAAGCCCCTGGGCCAAATGTTGAATCAATAGTCATGGGTGATCTTTTCGGAAATACACACAAAATAATTTCCACTTGAATTCCTTTAAATACCAAATAATTTACATTAATTCCATTCGCTTCTTTTGTAATCCTGTATTTAGTTAATTGCTTTTAAAAACAGTTAAATTGTCCTAAATTCACTTGATTCTTTTTACTTCATTTGAATTCTTTGAAACTCAAATAAATTAACTTGAGTTCGCCTAAATTCATTCGAATTTCTTTGAATTTTAATCATTTTAACCGAAAAGTGTAATTATTCAAAAGGCTATGAAATGTCAACTAGTTAACAATCTTAAGAATAAACCGGAAATTGAGTGAGTGAAGAATTTACAAATCAATTCTTGAAGTTTCTATCTTATCCAAAAAAAATATATAGTTTTAATGGCAATGAAACTTCTCAATAATTATACCTAATTAAGTTATTATTATCCAATTATTACCCAAAATTCATACATTTTTATGATTATAATCTGAGAGAATATTTTTTTATGATTTTGTCCCGTTTGAAAAAATAATAAAATTGATTTCCAGTGGATGCATCTGAATGAATTAAACGAAAGAATAAGACTCTTGGGAATTTTATCTAACAGCCAGGCGACAGAATGAAGATCTTACTGTGCAAAGTATGCTCGTATCAACATTTTAAATGCGTCAGCACTTTAAGGATTCGATAAACTCATTGGATATGAATTACTGTATACTCTCTGTAGATAATTACAAAAAATGTAAAAGACATAGTTTCACTAGTCAATATTGAAACTTTTTGCAATCAAGATTTGTTTATTGATGTCATTTTTTATAATCATAAGCTTAAAATTTATTTTTGATTATACACTACTAATCATGGATTAAAAAAAAATTAATCAAACTTAAAAAAAAGGAAAATTTTCATATTTGTCTTTTTCCGGAATTTCCTCCTTCCGAGAGGCAGCCAAAATTAAAGAAAAAAATGTTAATTTATATAACAGGTACATAAAGTACTTTATGTCTCTCAATTTCCTTGATACATTTGAGCCCCCGAATTATCAGACATCATTTTTAGTTTTTTTCTTAAATTTTAAACAATGTACCCCCCCCCCACCCTATATAACGTAATTTTTCCCGAGTAAATTTTTTCGTGAATTTATCTAGGGGTCATACAAGAATAATGTAAGACGATTTGGGGAATGGGGTTTGGTAAAATATTACGGTTTCCTATTAATTAAGAAAGAAGTTCAACTTTAACAGAAGTAGTTGCAAATTTTCAACCAATGAAAGATGAGTTCACAAAAGAATATAATGGTTGATATTTTAACCAAGGAAAACTTTTTATTTGAAATAAAAGACAGTTTAATCGAATCGAAAGTAATTAATTTTTAACGAAATACTTGAATCCTCAACGAAGAAAGATTTTCCAGTGAATAAAGAAATAAACTTTATCCAAAATGTAGATTTTTCAGTCTAGAAGATTAACTTTCTACTACGACAGACGAATTCTAAACAAAATATGGTAATTTCAAACCAAAGGTTTGAGTTTTCAAGCTAAGAAACAAGCTTTCTACAAAACAGCAGAATCATCAAGCAAATAATCACATTTTCAAATGAAAACATAAATTTTAAACCAAAAAGATTAATTTTCTGCTGAAAGGGACGATTTCTCAACAAATTACATGAGTTTTTAACCAAATGGTTGAACTTTCTAGCTGAAAATATCAATTTTTTAACAAATATGGAATGTTAAATTTTTATTTAAAAAATTAATTTTAAATAAAAAAAACGTATCGTCTACAAAACAGTTGAATTTTATACCAAACTGTTAAATTTTAAAGACAAAAAGTCCAATTTTCTGTACATATACTTTGAATTTTCAACCTGAAAATATGAAGTTAAAAAAAGTTTATTTTCAATCAAATAGTTAAATTTTAATTTTAAAAAACACTAGTTTCTAACATACATTTTCAACCAAGTAGTTGCATTTCTAAACTTAAAAAATCAACTTTAACCAAAAATGCAATATTTAAATATTCATTTGAAAAAATTAATTGTCAATTTTGAAAAACGAATCTTCTACAAAAGAGTTAAATTTTCTACCGAAAGTGTTTTATTTCCAAGGCAAAAAGGCGAATTTTCTAATGTACTTGAAGTTACGAACGTTCATTTGAACGAAATTAAAAAAAATTATTTTTCAATTTTTTTTTTGCTTAAATCAATTAGAACGGCAAAAAAATATTCTGTCGGAAAGAATTGTCGAATAAAAATTTTTTTAAGGGGCTACCTACCCTTACACATCACCCATTATTTAGACCTGCCTAATGCAAGTTTGATTGTCGATATTTGAAAATATAAAAACGTCAAAAATTCTCTTTTTTTGTCTCGCTAATTATAGAGGGAGTGAGAAAGTTCGGCAAGACCCCTAAAAACCACCCCTACTATACCCACACTTAAAATTTTCAAAATGACAAGTTTGATTGTCGATATTTGAAATTATAAAAACGTCAAAAATTCTCTTTTTTTGTCTCGCTAATTATAGAGGGAAAGAGAAAATTCGGCAAGACCCCTAAAAGCCACCCTTAATATATCTGCATCTAAAATGTTAAAAATGACAATTTTGATTGTCGATATTTGAAGATATAAAAACGTCAAAAATTCTCTTTTTGTATCTGACTAATTATAGAGAGAGTGAGAAAGTTCGGCAAGACCCCTAAAACCCACCCTTCATATATCCGCGCCTAAAATGTTAAAAATAACAATTTTGATTGTCGATATTTGAAAATATAAAAACGTCAAAAATTCTCTTTTTTTTGTCTCGCTTATTATAGAGGGAGTGAGAAAGTTCGACAAGACTCCTAAAAACCACCTCTGCTAAACCCCCACCTAAAAGTTTAAAAATGACAAGTTTGATTGTCGATATTTGAAAATATAAAAACGTCAAAAATTCTCTTTTTTTGTCTCGCTAATTATAGAGGGAGTGAGAAAGTTCGGCAAGACCCCTAAAAACCACCCCTACTATACCCACACTTAAAATTTTCAAAATGACAAGTTTGATTGTCGATATTTGAAAATATAAAAACAACAAAAATTCTCTTTTTTTGTCTCGCTTATTATAGAGGAAGTGAGAAAGTTCGGAAAGACTTTCTCACTCCCTCCATAATTAGCGAGACAAAAAAAGAGAATTTTTGACGTTTTTAGATTTTCAAAAATCGACAATCAAACTTGTCATTTTCAACATTTTAGGTGCGGTTATATTAAGGATGTCTTTTAGGGGTCTTGCCGAACTTTCTCACTCCCTCTATAATTATGATGATAAAAAAAGAAAATTTTTGACGTTTTTATATCTTCAAATATCGACAATCAAAATGGTCATTTTTAACATTTTAGGTGTGGTTATATTAAGGGTGGTTTTTAGCTTTCTTGCCGAACTTTCTCACTCCCTCTATAATTAGTGAGATAAAAAAGAAAACTTTTGACGTTTTCATATTTTCAAATATCGACAATCAAACTTGTCGTTTTAAACATTTTAGGTGCGGATATATTAAGGGTGGTTTTTAGGGGTCTTGCCGAACTTTCTCACTCCCTCTATAATTAGTGAGGTAAAAAAAGATAATTTTTCACGTTTTTATATTTTCAAATATCGACAATCAAAATTGTCACTTTTAACATTTTAGGTGTGGATATTTTAAGGGTGGTTTATAGGGGTCTTGCCGAACTTTCTCACACCCTCTGTAATTAGTGAGGTAAAAAAAGAAAATTTTTGACGTTTTAATATTTTCAAATATCGACAATCAAAATTGTGTTTGGCATGTTTGAATAATGGGTGATTTGTAAGAGTATTCAACCCCTCAAAAAGTAAAAATTTCGAAAACTTCTTCCGATGGAATATCATTTTTTGTCATGCTAAATGATTTAGGCAAAAAAAAATTCGGGAAAAAAAAATCTTTAATTTCGTTCATATAAACGTTCGTAACTTCAAGTACATAATTTTCTATATGAAAAACAGTTGAATCTTCAACCCAAAAATATGAAATTTCAAAAAAATAGTTTATTTTCTACCAAAAAGTTAATTTCTTAATTGCAGAAATAATTTATATTCTAAAAAAGAGAAGTTTAAATAAAGTAGTTCAATTTTCAACCGAAGAGGTTATTTGTTCACAAATATTATTAATCTTTCACCAAAAAAGAATGAATTTAAGATTTTTTAATAAAACGTAATTTAATTTCAGCAAAAAAGATGAATTTTCAACAAAATACTTCAATCCTCAACAAAATTGTTTGTTTTTTTTAACGAATTTTCAAGAAAATGCATCAATTTTCAACTAAGTAGATGAATTTCTAAACTGAATCTTAACAAAAAAGTTCTTTTTAACCAAAAGGTCAAATTTTTAATTAAAGAAATAATTGATATTCCAAAGACGGGAAATTTTAACAGAGTGATTAAATTTTCAACCAACCATCTTTAGTTTCTACTAATTATTATGAATCTTTAACCAAACAAATGAATTTTTAATCAAATAAATAAAATTGTTCAATTTTAATTAAAACCCAATAATATTGAATTTAGAAAAGCTATTTTTTTACAAAACAGCCCTTTTCAAAAAAATGAATACATTTCGACCAATGATCCAATCATTTAAACCTTCTAATAAAATATATTTTTAAATTATTCAAATTTGTTTTCAAATTCTGCAAAATTTTTAAAGATTGTCTTAAAATCTTTCAGATTCTTCTTCGATAATTTAAAAAAATCTTTTGAATTGTATAAAAACTTTTTTAAATATACTCTTGAAATTAATTTTTCAAAACAATTTTTTTTAATTTTTCTTATGAACCTAAAGATTTTTATTTTATTTGATTGAAACCTTACAAAATTCCTACGATATCTTATACGGTTTCATTATTTTTGAATCGTTTTAAACTTTTAAGCATGACGAAATCGTACTCTAAAATCGTTTACACTCTTTTTCAAAATTTTAAAAAATAATTTAAAATTTTGTGTTATCTTCTTCAGTTTTCTCTTAGAATTCATTCAGACAAAGATCATGTGAAATTTTCCTATGTACCTTAAGAATATTTTTTTTAGTCTCTTGACGCCCTGAAAAACTAAGTTTACATAAAATTTTTTTAAATCCTGACGAATTAAAAAAATTGTCTTAAAGTCTTCCATATTCTTTTACCACACATTATTCTTTTAAAATTAAACGTAAATTATTTAAAATGTTGCCAGAAATCTTTACAAAAATTTAATTTCAAAATCTTTCAAAATTATTAAAAAGCTTCTTAATTTTTTTCGAATTCTTCAAAATAAGTTTTTCCAATAATTTAATTTTTCTTATTTCTTTGAAAATGCAAAAAAAATACTTCCCACTGTGAAACAATTATTTACCATTTAAATGTGTTCTTCTTTTAAGAATGTTCAGAAGCATTTAGAAATAAACTTTTGGATCAAGTTATTTATTTGTATTTCAGAAGATTTCCAAGTATTTTAAAGGATTTTTAAGAAATTGCGATCGAGTTCAAGGTATTTTATAACCCAGTGGGCACAAAATTTGGTGACGTCTTCACGACATCGTTACGACATCTTTAGGACAGTTTTACGACATCCTATGTCCGTGTCATTTCGGTGTTTTGCGATAGCGTAAATAAAAACCATATAAAAAGAAGGTTAAATGAGGAGATTTTTCACAGAAGTAGGAAAATATGTTCTTTTAGGTAAAATTAAAATGGATACTATATTAAATTCAATTTCAAACGCTTCAAAGTCCTATAATTTTTAGTCAAAATATTTCATCTTTAATAAAATATATGGATTTTTAACCAAATTGTTGAATTTTCAACCAAAAAGATAGATATTCTACATTTGAAAGAATTATTTTTTGACCAAAGAGATAAATTTTCAACTAAATAGTAAAATTTTTAATTGGAATAGTTAAATTATTTGTTTACAACATTTATTTTCAGCAAAAAAAAATTTGTACAACTGAAGAGATGAATTTTCAATTAAAATTATGAATCTGAAAAAATGCATTTTTAACAAAAGAGTTTGACTTTTGACTAAGTATTTGATTTTCACGACATCGTTACGACATCTTTAGGACAGTTTTACGACATCCTATGTCCGTGTCATTTCGGTGTTTTGCGATAGCGTAAAGACATCGTCAGATCATACGACATGTTTACGATATCGTGAAGACACCTTAACGACATGGACATAGGATATCGTAAAGTTGTCGTAAATATGTCGTAACGATGTCGTAAAAACGTCGTCAAATTTTGTGCCCACTGGGAATATTTCAAAGGATTTCAGTAATTTATAGGATTTTAAAGACTTTCGATCAGGTATTTTAATGAATTTTCCAGGATCTCAAAGGATTTTTATGCAACGTAATTTATGTATGGTCCCTTTTAGTCAAATATAATTTTTTTATTAGTTATTTTAAAAAATCAGTTTTATCTTATGCAACTGTTATTATTGCTGGGCCCTCGGAATGTAGGCATCTTGCTAGGTGACGTCATTATTTGAAATACATAATACGTAATTTACATGGATATGCGTACAGAACAGCACTAAAGCATGTATTATACGTAAATAACCCTCTGGAGTTACGCAAATTACGCTAACTGACAGATAATAAGTAATAAAGTGCAAAACATTTGCAATTTTTGATCATAAATCATTCATTAAACCGGTAAACAATGCATAATTGTATTAAATTATTAATACTAGTTATTTCGATCTGCAAAAGAAGCTTCAGCACTGAAATTTGTAAACCGAAAGTTGGTGAGTTTAATTTAATCCCAAATAAATATGAGGTTAGTATTCCTAATTCGAGGTTCACAAGAGTGTTAAAAACATCCGGAAAAAAATGTTTAATGAATTATCCAGGAAATGTAATTTGAAGAAATGTCAGAGACCTGGAAAACCTGGAAACGTCAGCAAATATGTTTGGTTATGGTAAAGTCAGAGAATTTTTTCCAGAGTTAAAATTAAAATGGATTTATACTTATTTATGAGTGAAAACCAAAAAGGGTCAAAATTTTTATTCTACAATTTCAGTATATAGATAACGAACAAAAGCAAAATTTTTCAGGAGAGCGAAATAACATTCTGTAAAATCGAAATCACAATTTAAAGATAAAACAAAAGTTTTCTCCCGAGCTGAAATATTTCTAAATTGAGGAGAAAAAGTACTGAAAAAAATCTTGCTCCCGAGATATTGACTTGCTAAATTGGGAGAAAATAAGGTTGATTAGAAAAAGTTGACCGATTCCGAGTAAATCATTCAAGAATCTGGAGGTTTAAATTTCATGGTTTTTGAAAATCGTGTTGAGATAGCGACTAAAGATCTATTTTCCAATTTTTAAAAATTATAAAAACTTGCTCCCGAGCTATTGGGAGGCTGATTAAGAATAAATCAGTTTTCATCAAAAAAAATTATTCTATTTCGGAAAAATAAAGATTTATTGTGAAAGTATCGCACTGTGACAGACGATTTTTCGTTTAAAATTCCTTAAAAAGAGATAAGTTATATTTTTTGTAATGAATACACGATAATGAATTTACGAAATAACGTTTCTGATTACAAGGCAAAAAGATGAGTCAAAAACCATACAAAACTGGATTTTTGTAGCATATTAAAATTAAAAATTTCAGGTTGGAACTTGATACTTTGGCACTGATCAAAGTTGTAAATAGTTATATTTAAGGACTTTTTCTTTGATAAAATAATTATTTAATTATTTTACTGCACTTAAAAACTTTTAGGAGGGGGAATTTCGTCAGAAAAAGGGAAAAATCTGGTTTGAAATTACCAATCTTTTGATTACTAAATTAAAAATGATCTTTTGAAAAAATCCTTTTAACAGAATATGTATTTGAATTTTGAAAAAATGTTATTCAAAAAGCTTATTTTCGAAAAAAATTTTGGTCATATAGTTCTGTACTGCAACCCTTCAATTGTAGTTTTAAACCATTTTTATTTAATAACAATCTTTTGGTATAAAGCATTTACGATATTTTTTAAATCAGAAAAACAATTAAATCTGCTTCTCGAGACTTAAAATATCAAAATTATTTCAAAATTATTATTCTATATAATGCAATTGAATAAACAAATAATTACCAATATATTTACAAAATCTAATTAAATATTTTTTAAATACATTTTCAAACATTTTTTTAAAATAAATATTTATCCTATATATTTACAGAATGTGGATAGATTTTTAAAAATGGTAAGATATTTCCAAAAATCTTAAGATTTAAAATTTTTTTAGGAGATTTGAAACGATTCCAAGAAATTTCAAATATATTTAAATCATGTAAAAGGGTTTCAAAGGATTTCATAGACTTTCCGAAGATTTTCATTATTTTAAAGAATATTCAAAGCTTTTCAAGGTTTTAAGGAATTCAAAAAGATGCTAAACATGTTAAGACAGTCCTAGGAATTTCCAAGATTTAAAAAAATTTGAAGGAATCTCGATACATTTCAAAAGATCTTTAAAATGTTTTAAGGAGTTTTCAAATGATATTAAATATTTTATAGAACTTCATGAAATTTTCAAGAGTATTGAAAAATTTCAGGGGATTTCAAAAGCTTTCAAATGATTTTGATTCAAAGTATTTTAAAAGATTCCAAGGAATTTTCAGTAGATTTCATTCATTTGAAGGATGTTCAAAAGATCTGTAATACTTTAGGGTATTAAAAAAAATTCCTAAAAAATTTCAAGAGTTCTGAAAACTTTCGAAGAATTTTAAAGGATTTGAAATATTTTTCGGTGTTTAAAAGATTTCAAGGAATTTTCAGTAGATTTCGACAATTTGAAGTGATGTCAAAGGATTTGAAATATTTTAGAGTATATTAAAGTATTTCTAGTAAATTTCAGCAAAATGAAGGAATTTTAAAGATTTTTTAAGTATTTTTAAGAACTTCACGACATTTTCAAGATTTTTGATAAATTTCAGGATATTTAAAAAGCTTTCAAACGATTTTGATTCAAAGTATTTTAAAATATTCCAAGGAATTTTTAGTAGATGCCAATCATTTGAAGGTATTTCAAACGATCTGAAATACTTTAGGGTATTCGAAAATATTTCTAAGAATTTCCAATAGATTTCAATAAATTGAAGGGATTTCGAAGGATTGGAAATTTATATATTAGGGTATTTTAAAAGATCCCAAGGAGTTTCCAAGAGCTTTACAACATTTGAAGAAATCTCAAAGCATTTCAAATGATATGGAATATTTTAGGATATTTAAAAACAATCCTAGAAAGTTTCAAGAGTTCTAAAAAGTTTCGAGGAATTTTAAAGAATCTGAAATATTTTTCGGTGTTTAAAAGATGTTATGGTATTTTAAGAGAATGCAAGATAACTGAAAAAACATTTATTAATAAATAGCGTAATTTGTGTACTTATTAGGGTGTTCTATGAAAAATCCCCCTAAAAATTGATCCTTTTGTTGTCAAATTGTCCCCTGAATTTTGACAGAATTAAAAAATATATATTTATGGGTGTTTCAAGCCCATGTTTTAATTTCCACTGTTAATTAATTATTTGACTTTGTAATACAAAAGAAGCAAATGCATGTCAAAGTAAAACAATCAATTAATGCCGTCGGCAATTAAAAATTTTTGTTGTTGAAAATGGGATTGAGAGGGTCCTAAATATTTTTTTTTATTCTAAGAAAAAGCTGGATTATGTATTTTACTAAACATAAAAAAATAGATATATTACACAATAAAATAAGCCATTAACAACGGCAAAAGAAATAATTTGCAGGGGAGCCCTGATAATTCCAGGTAAACAATTTCGCGAGTTTATTATAAAGAATGTTTTTTTCAGTTCTTGTAAATATCTAAATTTGAAAGAATAATATTAAATAGTACTGTAAAAAACAGTTATTGTATTTTACGTATGAATATCCATATGTAAAATATAATAACTTTTTTCCATTTGTGAAAGCAATTTAATTAAAGGATAAATCATTTCATAATCGTTCAAGTTTCTAGGGATGTGATTAATAGGTATGATTTAGAAAGCTTTGACAAATAATAAAAACATAATTTATCATTTCTTAAATTTGTTCCTAAAATCTAGGAATTTGAAAAACAGCTTGAACGAATTTTTGTTTTATCGTCATATTCCTCGAATTCAGTGAGTTAACATATTAATATTTTGAATCCAATATGTTTTATAAGTGAATAAAAACCATATAAAAAGAAGGTTAAATGAGGAGATTTTTCACAGAAGTAGGAAAATATGTTCTTTTAGGTAAAATTAAAATGGATACTATATTAAATTCAATTTCAAACGCTTCAAAGTCCTATAATTTTTAGTCAAAATATTTCATCTTTAATAAAATATATGGATTTTTAACCAAATTGTTGAATTTTCAACCAAAAAGATAGATATTCTACATTTGAAAGAATTAATTTTTGACCAGAGATAAATTTTCAACTAAATAGTAAAATTTTAAATTGGAATAGTTAAATTATTTGTTTACAACATTTATTTTCAGCAAAAAAAAAAATTTGTACAACTGAAGAGATGAATTTTCAATTAAAATTATGAATCTGAAAAAAATGCATTTTTAACAAAAGAGTTTGACTTTTGACTAAGTAGTTGATTTTGAAACCAGAGTATATGAACTCTTAACGAAAAATGTAATGATTGATATCCCAATAAAAAAATTTAATTTTAAATAAAAAACAGTTGAATTTAATAAAAAATGATGAATTCTCAATGAAAAGATTAATAAATAATCAATCAAAACAGATTTTAATTATAAATAAAAAACAGTTGAATTCAATCGAAAAAAAAAACGAATTTCCAAATTGAGAGATGAATGATGAATCTTCACCAAAAAAATTAATTGAAAAAAAGTGCTTAACTTTCAACCAAGTAGTAAGTAGTAAGTAACCAAGTAGTAGTTCTTAACGAAAAATGACATTTTTGATATTCCAATAAAAAATAGATTTTAATTTTAAGTAAAAAAAATAGTTGAATTCAACCGTAAAAAAACTAATTTTCAATAGGAGTTGAATTTTCGAATAAGAAAGATTTTTCACTCAAAAGAAAAAAATGTCATCCAAAGTTTTGAATTTGAAAACAAAAATATTAATTTTCTTAGAAATAGGTCAATCAAAAGCTAATTCTAACAATGAAAAAAATATATATTATTTAATATTGTGTTACAATTCAAAAAAATGTAAGCATGCTTTCGAACAAATTTCCTGACTTAAAAAGAATTCCCTGACATTTCCAGGTTATTCCAGATATATAATAATTAGCTGATAATTCCAGGTTTTTCAGGTTTTCCAGGTGAGTTTAACTATTCCCTAATTTATAATTAAAGCCAATGAAATAATGTTGTGGGGTATAGAATCAGAATATCTTTAAAACATGCGATGTGTAATTTAAAAAAAAGATAAAAATTATACCTGTAAAAATCTGCAAATACGTCGAAAAAGTCTGCAATTGTCAGAGACCTTTTTTCCCGAATTTAAATTTAAACCCTGCTTGCACTAGATTTTACCACATTCAGAATTACGCACATACCCCTTACTCAATTATGTTTATATATTTTGAATTATTTTTTGACATTTTCAATATTTAATCATAATATTTTCGCAGCTATAATAGGTGGAGGTATCGGAGGCGCTTCCGCCTCACACTACCTTACTGATTTGTTCAAAAACAATTTGAAAATTGATCTTTTTGAACCTATCAAACTGGGTGGACGTTTGGCAACGATAGAAATTGGTGAAAACGAATATGAAGCTGGCGGTTCTGTGATACATCCGAGGAATAAATATATGCAATATTTCGTGAAACTTCTCGGTATAAAAATGATACGGATATATTTGGCGCCATCTATTCTTTTGTAAATAATTAAATTTGATTATAAATTATGCCCTAGGGCTAGAGAAAAAAGATCCTGGTGGAAGTTCCATATCGGGAATATGGAACGGAGAGAAATTCGTTTTCACAGAAAGTAAATGGGAGATAGTTACTTTGACAAAAATGATTTACAGATATGGATTTCAACCGATCAAACTCAATAGGTACATTTTTCAAGATATTGAGACCTTCGTTTGATTAAAGATAAATTTAGAAAGAAATAATCATGAAAATTTTTCCACTTATGAGCCATAGATAAAATCGTTACCAATTTTAGTTTTTTTTACGGATTGTATGTTTATAAATTTTTTAAAATAAAATTATTAAATTTAATACGTAACACTTTAAATTTCTAAACTTTCAACCCGAAATATTTTGTATTTTGATCAACAAATTGAAAAAAAAATTGAAAAAATTTCAACAAGAAAGATTTTTTTTTAATTATCCAATTTTTAACAAAATAAGTGAGTTTTCAACTTAAAAATAGATTGAAAGGATAAGTTTTCATAATTATTAAATTAAATAAATGAATTTTCATTCATAAAAATATCAGATTTTATCAAAAATGAAAAAGTTAAATTTTCGATTAAAAAAGAAATTTTAACAAGAAAAAATTAATTTTATACAAAAACGTTATATTTTGACAAAAACATTATTTTTTAACCACAAAGATTCATTTTCTACCAAAAGGATGAAGTTTCAAGAGAATGGTTGAATTTACAACTTAAAAAGATTTCAGTCAAGAAAAATTAATTTTAAACAAAATAGCTTTATTTTAACCAAAATGATTCATTTTTTTCAAATTGTCCAATTACTAACAAAATGAGTGCATTTTTAACTTAAAAACATTTTAAAAAGATAAGCTTTCACAAAAATGGAATAGTTAAAATTTCGATAAAAAATGAATTTACAACCAACAAAAAATTACTTATTAACATAAAGTTAAAATTTCAAACAAATTAATTAATGAAAAAGAATAATGTATAACCGTTGATATTTCAACAAAAAAATTGTATTTTTAACCATAAAGGAAAAATGTTCAGCCAAGAAGATTAAATTTTTACCAAGAATGGACGAATTTTCAACAATATACATGAATTTTCAACAAAATAGTTTATCTTTCAACCAGAAAGATTTTTTTTTTAATTATCCAATTTTTAACAAAATTAGTGAGTTTTCAACTTAAACAGATCGAAAGGATAAGCTTACACAATTATTAAATTAAATAGATGAATTTTTAACTACAGAAATATCAGATTTTATCAAAAATGAACACGTTAAATTTTCGATTTAAAAAAAAATTTGTAACAAGAAAAAACTAATTTTTAACAACTTTCAACTACAGAAATATCAGATTTTATCAAAAATGAACAAGTTAAATTTTCGATTTAAAAAAAATTTGTAACAAGAAAAAACTAATTTTTAACAAAAAGGCTATGTTATAACAAAAACATTAATTTTTATCCATTGAGATTTATTTTCTACGAAAAGAAGGAATTTTCAAGAAAATAGTTGAATTTCCAAGTTAAAAAATTAGTTTCCAAAGAAAATAGAATAATTACATTTTCAATAAATAAAAAATCAATTTTCCGTCAAGAAAAAATTAATTTTAAATCAAAAGATGAATCTTTAACCAAGAAGATTAAAATTGTATCAAGAAAGAAAAAATTTAACAAAATATGTGCATTTTCAACTGAAAAACATTCGTTTTCACCAAAAATGGAATAGTTAAATTTTCGATGAAAAAAACGAATTTACAAAAAAAATGAATTTCAACAAAATAGCTATTTTTTTAACCAAAAAGATTCATTTTTTTAATTCACCAATTACTAACAAAATGAATGAATTTTAAACTTAAAAACAGATTAAAAACGCAAACTTTCATAAAAAATGGAATAGTCAAATTTTTGATTTAAAAAAAATTAATTTACTACCGAGAAATAATTAATTTATAACAAAATAAATTTGATAACATTTCCACTTAAAAAGATTAGTTTTCACTAAAAATAGAATAGTTAGACTTTCAATTTAAAAAATAAATTTTTAGCCAAGAAAAAATTAATTTTAAACCAAAAATATTAATTTTCAACCAGTAAGATGTATTTTCAACTAAAAGAATGAATTTTTGCCAAAGAAATTAAATTTTAAATAAAGAAGATGATCAAGAAAATGATTACATTTTCAAATAAATAATAGGATTCTTACCAAAAAAATATAATAGTAGCTTTACCAATAAACAAATTAATTTTTACCCGAAAATATAGTTGGATTTAAGTTATAAATGTCATCTAATAGCCATCAGGCCACTTCCATTTGGACTACATCACTGATTATAAATAACGAAATAATTATAAGAAAATTTCCACACAAAAAAATCTTCTCTTATATTTCAGATACGTTAACTGGATCTTGGATAATTTTGACAAAATATACGATTTTCATGAGAGTGGTGTAGCATTTGAAAATGTATCTTCATTGCTCTACGCTTTGAACCATGATTTTCCTGGTCTTTTAAATATTTCTCTGAAAGATCATCTACATAATCTCGAGTTTTCGACACTATCAATAGATGAATTGGCTGAAGCTACATTAGTCGTAAATTACAATCAAGAAACTAACGTTCACAGTTTCGTAGGCCTTGTTTCCATAGCAGGAGCAGGTTCAGATCTTTGGTCCATTAAAGGAGGAAACAAAAAGGTAAAACATTGCTTAATTCAATGCAGATTTTGACCAGAAAAGCCGACTTCTTAAAAAAATAGTTTAATTTTAAACCAGATTTTTTAGTTTCCAAATAAAGAAGATAACTTTTTAACCAAATAGACAAATTTTCGATCAAAACGTTTATTTTCAATCAAGAGAGATGAATTTTCAATAAGGTAGTTTAATTTTCAACCACAAGCACAATTAATTTTTAACCAAAAAGTTGCAATTGCAATCAAATCTTTGAACTTTTAACCAAATAGTTGAATTTTCAGCCAAATAGTTAAAATTTCAGGAGAAAAAGACAAATTTTTTAGTAGGAGGTTAAATTTTCTAATAAAAATAGTTAAATTTGCAAAGAAAAACTTAAATTTTTCACTGATAAAATTAATTTTTCAGTAAAAAAATGTATTTTCATTTTTTTTTAAACTAATTTTCAACAAAATAGTTCAATTTTCCAGAAATGATATAATTTTTCCAACCAAATAGACGAATTTTTAACAAACAAAGATTTTAACTCAAGAAAAAAAAGTACATCCAAATTGTTGAAAATTTAAGACAGAAGACGAATTTTCTGTAAAACGGATAAATTTTCAGTAAGAATGTTAATTTCCAAGCAAACAGTTGCATTTTTAATTAACAAAGAGAAATTTTAAAAAAGAAAATTAGTTTTTAACCAAATGATGAACTTTGAACAAGAAAAAAGAATAATTTTTTAACCGAAGTAATTGAATTTTCTATTAAAAAACATCAATTTTCAACAAATCAGTTTATCTTTTAACCAAAGAGATGAACTCTTAACGAATAATGTAACACTAGATATTTCAACTAAAGGAATTTTAATTTTTAATGAAAACACTTTAAATTAACCAATGTCACTGTCAAAAAAATAAAGATGATTTTTCAACGAATAATATTTTAATAGATATTCCAACCAAAGGGATTTTAATTTTAAATAAAAAACAGTTTAACTCAAAAAAGATTTTTCAACAAAAAAATTAATTTCCAATTAAAAATATGAATTTTCGAGTCAGAAATACGAATTTTCTATAAATAAAAGTTTCTCAGTCAAGAACGGAAAAAATTTCAACCAAATTGTTGAACTTACAAGACAAAATACGAATTTTTTTGAAATAGTTGAATTTTCAAACCTGAAATATTTTCAACAACAAATTTATTTTTCAAACGAACAGTTGCTGTTTTAACTAAAAAAGAGGAAATTTCAAATAAAAAATATCAGTTTTCTACCGAAAAATACGAAATCTAAGCTAACACATTTTAATCAAAAATCACTTTTAAACAAACTAAAAATGAATTTCCAACGAAAAGAGTAAATTTTCAACCAATGATATAAATTTTCAATTAAAATGTTGAATTTTCTAACCAAAAAGACGAATTTTCAACAAATAAAAATTAGTTATTCAGAAAATACACAAAAATGGCATCCAAATAGTCAACTGTCATGGCAAAAGACGACTTTTCTGTAAGAGACATTTGAGTCCTCAACCACCGAAGAATAATTTTCAAAACCAAGAAGATTTGTTTTTAACCAAAAAAGATCAGGTTTGCAACAGAAAAGGAAGTAATTGAATTGTAATTAATAAAAAATTTAACCCAAGAAAATACTAATTTTCTACAAAATACTTAAATTTTCAACCAAAGAGCTGAATTTTCAACTAACATGACATCATGAATCTTCAAATGGAATAATTAAATTTTCAATAAAAAAAAATTAATTTTCAACCAAAAAAAAACTAATTTCCAACCAAAGAAATGAGTTTGCAACGAATAATATGAATAATAGTAATAATAATGTAATCGTAAATATTTCAGCCAAAGGATTTTTAAATTGTTATAAAAAGAAGTTTAATTCAACCCAAGAAAAGTCGAAATTTCATTTGAAATGATGAATCTTCATAAAAAAACACGATTTTTTAACAAAGTGTGGATCAACCTTCAACCAAACAGTTCAATATTCATCTAAAAAATACGAATTTCCAACAAGATAGTTGAATCCTTAGCCAACGAAGATTAATTTCCAATCGGACAATTGCATTTTTACCCAAAAAAGATTAAATTTCTACTAAAACAGCTAAATATTTAAACCAAATAGACAAAATTATGAAGAAACAGTTAAATTTGCAAGAAAAATCAATATTTTTGTATTTCTTTACTTTTTAACAAAATTGTTGAATTTTCAACAAATTTTTTTTTTTTTTTGAATTAAGAAATATTTAAAGTGCCTCTTACAAAAGTTAATCACTATTTTTAAATTTCAGGTTCCCGAAAACCTGATACGTAGAAACAATCTGGTCAAAGTAATTCCCTCTGGTGTAGAGAAAATACGTTTGGTTTTGAAAAATGAGAATTCACTGCAATATGAATTATTCTACAGGAACAAAGGTAAAATAGGAAGACTTACGAATAATTTTAATATTATTTTTAATAAAAATTATGAGCTGAATTAAAAACAGTTACAGGGAACCCAGACTTTGTATCGGACTTTTACGACATTGTCATAATTGCAACACCATTAACAGTTGATCAAGAATATCCTATCAAATTTGAAGAATTTCCTCCAGAGACACTTTTCCACTTTCCCGGAAAATATCAAACAACTGTCGCTACTTTCGTTCACGCGAATTTGAATACGTTTCATTTTGGATTAGAAGATGAGATCGACGCTGTTTATAGTTGCAATCCGAACTTTACAAATATTAGTTCTGTTGGGAAAGTAGATTCTGTTTCGGAACCTAAAAAAGGAACTTTAAAAACCTGGAAAGTCTTTACAAAAGAAAATATGACACCAGCCTTTATGAATAAAATTTTTTCCCAGGTATTTATTTTTTTTTTAATACCAAAACTTCCTCCCTTTCAACTCAATAAAAATGTAAAAAAGTGCCCCTTTCAACTTAGAAAAACTTGAAAATGAAATGGTTAAAAATAAAAATGAACCTTTTTCAATTCAAAAAAAAAATATTGTGAATAAAAATTCCCCCTTCAATACATTTAGGAACTTTAAAGTATTTTTTTGTATTTTTTGCCAGCACAGGGCAGGAAAACCAGGAAATTACCGAAAATTTTTTAGATAGTGAAAACCTGATAAATTTCAGTAAATTTAATTTTGACCGGAAATTTTATAATCATTCGGGTAATTTTTAAATCTTTTACTTAACAAATTTTACATTTTAGCTCTTCATTTTTATTCGTACAAGTTCAATTTAAGGAACTTTAAAATACAGTTTTGTTGACATAAACAATTCAAAACAATTTAAAAGCGTAGAAATTTGAAAATTTTTTAGAAAAAAATGTAAGTTGACGAACAGTAAATATAAATAATTGATTGTGCAAGTCGATTCTAAATTTGTAAAAAAAAATTAGAGATTTTAACGTTTAAAATTCAACCTTTTTAATTCGAAAGTCTTAGTAGTTTAACAGATTTAAACGTCTTATTGAAACTTTATAAACTATGTTCAATTTTTTATAAATTTCAAATTAATAGATTCATACCTAAATGTTTTTATTTAACTTCAAATTCTATTCAAATATTGTTTCAGTCTAAAATGTTTCATTTTCAACCCATTTATTTTCAAATTTTGTAATTCAAAAAAAAAGAACAAATGTATAATATTAAGCAATATTTGACTTATTATTTTAAACGGGCAAATATAAATTAAATATCAAAAACTAAACAATATGAAACTCAGTTGTTTGAAATAGAAAGCCTTGCATCCTGGAAATTTCAGTGCTAAATTAAACTTTGAAGTCTCAATTTTAATGTATAAATAAAAACGATACAGTTATTAATTTGAATCGACTTAAAATTTAAATAATAATTACAAGGGTTTATGTATAAAAAACGTTTGAATTTCTCAATGTAGTTTTAAAAAAGGCGAAAAAGATTTTGGTGTTTATTTTTGCCTGAATTGGAGGATGAACTTTTTTGTTTTGTATTTAGCCAAGTCGGTTAAATTTGGAATATTAATATTTTTATTGAATCTGAAATAAGAAAATTGTGGTTTCTAATATTTGTTAATTTTTCAGAGGAACATTTTATATTTTTAAGATTTTTGTCGGCCTGAAAAGGGCGAAATTTTGGTTTTCAATCTCTGAATTGGAAAAAACTATTTTTTTATATTTTAAATAACCATGGAATTTAAGGGAAGAATTTTCTTTTTTTCTCGATTGGAAGAAGGAAATTGTTTATACTGTACTGTTCATATTGTTTATACACTTTGATTAAGTTGGAAGGGAGAACATTTTGGGTTTTACTTTTTTTTTTTAATTGGAAGAGGAAAAGTGGTTTATTTTTTATATTTGAATAGAGATCAGAGGAAGGAAATTTTGTTAATTTATTTTTTTCGGAATCGGAAGAAGCCATTTGTTTAAAGCAAAAAAGGTCTTCTTCCAAGGCTTTTCTTGTTTTTATCATTTTTATTCATTTGGAATTGATGAGATCTTGGTTATTTATTTTTTTTTTAATCGAAGAGACTATTTTTGTCTTTTTAAAATATTAATTGAATTTATGAAAAAAAAATTTTTCTGAATTTGAAGAAGGAAATATTTTATTTTTAACATTTTGGTTGAGATGGAAAGGAGGAAATTTTAGGTTTCAGTATCTTATGAATTAGAAGGACAATTTAAAAAAAATATCTTTATTAAGCTGGAGGGAAGGGAACTTTAGTTAAAAATTTTTTCTGAATTGTAAGAAGCCCTTTTTTTGTTTTCATCATTTTTATTGCATTAGAAAGGATGGGATTTTTTCTGAATTGGAAGACTATTTAAAAATATATATTTATTGATTTTAAGAGAAGAATTCCTTTTTTTCTGAATTTGAAGAAGGGCATTTTTTATTCTTAACGTTTTTATTGAGTTGGAAAGGAAGAAATTTTGTTTTTCAATATCTTATGAATTAGAAGGACAATTGAAAAAATATACATCTTTATTAAGCTGGAAGTAAGGAAACTTTTGTTTTTAATTTTTTCTGAATTGGAAGAAGCCCTTTTTTTGTTTTTAACATTTTTATTGCGTTTGAAAGGATGGGATTTTCTCTGAATTAGAAGACTATTTTTCAAAAATATTTATTGAATTTAAGAGAATAATTCCTTTTTTTCTGAATTTGAAGAAGGACATTTTTTGTTCTTAACGTTTTGATTGAGTTGGAAAGGAAGAAATTTTGATTATCAATATCTTATAAATTGGAAGAACGATAATTTTTTTTTGAACATTTTTATTCAGTTGAAGGGTAAAAAATTTTCATTTGTATTTTTTTCTGAATTAGAAGAAGCCCGTTTTTGCTTTTAAGATTCTTATTGAATTTGACGGGATGAAATTTTGGTTACTTTTTTTTGAACTGAAAGAAACTATTTATTCTATTTAAAGTATTTATTGAATTTAAGGGAAGTATGTCCTTTTTTGGGAAATTTGAAGATGAAAATTGAAAAAATATATTTTTTTTTTAATGAGTTGGAAGAGAGAAAATTTTGATTATCAATTTTTTCTTCATTAGAAGAGGCATTTCTTTTGTTTTGAACATTTTTATGGAATTGGAAAGGAGGAAATTTTGGTTTCTAACATTTTATGAATTGGAAGAAATATAATTATTTTGTTTTTAACATGTTTATTGAATTGGCAGGGAGAAAACTTTCGTTTTCAATTTTTTCTGAATTGGAAAAACCCATTTCTATCATTTTTATTTAGTTGGAGGGGGTTTTTAATTTTTTTAATTGGAAGAGGGGAATTTGTTCATTTTTAAGATTTTTGTAGAATAGGAAGGGACGGAAAGTTATTTTTTCCTGAATTGGAACAGGCAATTTTTTAGCGTTTGTAATGTATTGAAGGGGGAATATTTATTTACAATATTTTTTTCTGAATTGAACAAGGTTCTTTTTTATTTTTAAAAATTTCATTTTCAAGTTTTTCTAAGTCGAAAGGGGCACTTTTTTACATTTCTATTGAGTTGAAAGGGAGGAAGTTTTGGTATTAATTGTTTTTCTGAATTGGAAGAGGCCATTTTTTCTTTTTAACAGTTTTAGATGCAGATGAAAGGTGGTAACTTTTGACTTCTAATTTTACACTCAATTGGAACAGCAACAGGTTCTATCTTTAACATTTTTATTGATTTAAGTTGAAATTACGTACATTATTATTATATTTATATAATTAATTTAATTAAATTCGTAGTAGTGTTAACGACTTTCGTTTATTTGAAGGTAACCCCCAACCTTGAAATAAACGAAAGTTGTTAATATTAATATTTCTTCCAATTCATAAAATGTTGGAAACCAAAATTTCCTCCTTTCCGACTCCATAAAAATGTTCAAACCAAAAGAAATGCCTCGTCTAATTCAGAAAAAAATTTGAATTAAAATGTCCTCCCTTCCAACTCAGTCAAAATATATTTTTTTAATTGCCTTCTTCCAATTTCCAAAAAAGGAAATTCTTCCCTTAAGTTCAATAAATACTTTAAATAGAAAAAATAGTTTCTTCCAGTTAAAAAAAAATAACCAAAATATCATCTTTTGATATTTAATTTCACACCCAACTGAAACAGGAACATGTTCTCTCTTTAAAATTTGTATTGACTTTAGTTGAAATTATTTATATTTATATTATTATATTTATATTTATATAATTAATTTAATGAAATATGTTGTAGTGTTAACAACTTTTGTTTATTTCAAGGTAATCTCCAACCTTGAAATAAACGAAACTCGTTATTATTAATATTTCTTCAAATTCATAAAATGTTGGAAACTAATATTTCCTCCTTTCCAGCTCCATAAAAATGTTCAAACCAAAAGAAATGCCTCGTCTAATCCAGAAAAAAAATTTAATTAAAATTTCCTCCCTTCCAACTCATTCAAAATATATTTTTTTAATTTCCTTATTCCAATTTCCAAAAAAAGGAAATGCTTCCCTTAAATTTAATAAATACTTTGAATAGAAAAAATAGTTTCTTCCAGTTCAAAAAAAGTAACCAAAATCTCATCTTTTGATATTTAATTTTACACTCAATTGGAACAGGAACATGTTCTATCTTTAAAATTTTTATTCATTAAAGTTGAAATTATTTATATTTATATTATTACTATATTTATATAATTAGTTGAATTAAATCCGTAATAGTGTTAACGACTTTCGTTTATTTCAAGGTTGGAGATTTTAAGGTAAAAAGTTGGAAAGCCGCCTATCCCCGATATTCTACGGAAAATCGCTTTGATAGATTCAAACTTCAGGAAGGTCTTTACCACGTGAATGCGATAGAATGGGCCGCGAGTGCCATGGAAATGAGCGCAATAGGAGGAAGAAATGTTGCCATATTAGCGTACAAAGACTTCACTAAAAAATGCTCAAGTTACGAAACAGAAAGGAAGACAGAAAAGGCTCATTCTTCAGAATTGTAATTTGTTTTGCATAATGCATGCAAAAAATTCAATTTTTTTAATCTAGTCTTTAAAGTGCCTGGACAATGTGAATGTTTAAATACGAAGTGCAAAGAACACACTTGGTGATACAGTGTGATAATATTAAATGTATGATTTTTTTATTTTGTAGAAAATCAACCTCTAAACTGTGAATCAAGTTTGGGATTCAGAGTGGAGACAAAACTGCGCAAATATTAAATAGTATTATAAAACTTGTGTTAATTATACAGGATGAAAGGTATCGAACAATTTAGTGAAATTCTTTAGACCTCAGGGTGGTTGACCGAGAATTTTTTTTATAAATATTCATTAAAAACGTTGAGACTGTCTCAAATTAAAAATTAAGCAATTATTTTTCTTTTAAACTTGTTTATTTTTTAATGCATGGGACACATTTTTTTCAACCAGGAGCTGTCCCGGATTTTTTGTTTTCAAGATTTAAGTGGCCATCCTGGGACCTATAGAACAATTTTTAATCTAGTAGAAAAATTATGCTTAAAACTTAGAGATTCCAATATTCTTGATATTCGTGTATAATAGTGGAGATTAATAAATCTTAGGTATGTAAAATTAACTGTTTTAAATCAAATTCCTCCATTTTCGTTATAGAAAATTCATTTTTTTATGAATTCAACTGTTTTTGATTGAAAATTAAAATAAATTTTGGTTGAAATATCAACTATAAAATTCTACGTTGAAAATTAATTTTGTTGTTGTTAAAAGTTCAAAAAACTTGGTTAAAAGTTGAAGTACTTTATTAAAAATTAATTTTTTTAAACAAAAATGCAGTGCCTTCTGAATCAGAAGAGCCCATTTGTTTGAAACAAAAAAGTCTTCTTCCAAGCCCTTTCTTGTTTTTATCATTTATTCATTTAGAAGGGATGAAATTGTGGTTATTTTTTTCTGAAATCGAAGAGACTATTTTTTTTATTTTAAAATATTAATTGAATTTAAGGGATTTTTTTCTAAATTTAAAGAAAAAAATTTTTTATTCTCAACATTTTGATTGAGTTAGAAAGGAGGAAACTTTCGTTTTTAATTTTTTCTGAAATTTGAAGAAGCCCTTTTTTGTTATCATTTTTATTGCGTTCGAAAAGATGGGATTTTTTCTGAATTGGAAGACTATTTTAAAAAATATTTATTGAATTTAAGACAAGAATTCCTTTTTTTTTGTGAATTTGAAGAAGGACATTTTTTATTCTTAATGTTTTCATTGAGTTGGAAAGGAATTCAACTGGTTTTGACTTCAAATTAAAATACGTTTTGGTTGAAATATCAAACTATAAAATTCTACGTAGAAAATTAATTTTGTTGTTGTTAAAAGTTCAAAAAACTTGGTTACAATTTGAAGTACTTTGTTAAAAATTATTTTTTTAAATAAAAATGCAGTGCTAGTCTTTTTGGTAGAACATTAATCTAAAACGTAGAAAATTAACATTTTTGTTGAAAATGCATCACTTTTATTGCAAAATTTTTTCAAAAATTAACTTTCTTGTTGGAAATTCATATTTTCAAGTTGAAAAATCAACTGTTTCATAGAAAATTCGCCTTTTTGTTGAGCAAATAAATTTTTTTTGTTCGACAATTCAACTTTTTTTTTTAAATTTGTCTTTTTCGAATAAATTTAACGTTATTAATTAAAAATTAACATATTTTTTGCTTTAAATATCAACTGTTATATTTTACTTTAAGAAATCATGTTTTTTGTTATTAAAATTAACTGTTTGATTTACAATTGAAATAATTTGTTAAAAAACATTTTGTCGCTGTTAAAGATTCCTAATTTTAGTCGAAATTTTATCTAGTTAAAAAATCTAGGTAAAAAAATGTACCTATCTTGTTGAAAATTCATATTTTCGGGTTGAAAAATCGACTGTTTCGTAGAAAAATCGTCTTTTTTAAATTAATTGAAATGTTCTTCATTTAAGATTAAATTTTTTTGACTTAAGTATCAACTATTATATTTTTTGTTGCGAAGTAATCTTGTCTGATTGGAAAATTAACTAATTTGTTAATAATTTAAGTTGCTGGTAAAAATTCATCATTTTAAATATTCAACTCTTTGGCTAAAAGTTGAACTACTTTGTTAAAAATATATTTTTTGGTGGAAGATTTATTAGTTTAATTCAAAATGTAGCTATTTTCTTGAAAATTTTCTAAAAGATTCTTTTTTTTTTTGTTAAAAACGAATTTTGTTGATTTCAACATCAACAATTATACTTTCCGTCGAGGGTTCATCTTTCTTGGTTGAAAGTTTAGTTATTTGGATAAAAATTGAACTATTTTGTTTAAAATGTATTTTATTAGTTGAATATTTATAGTTTTATTCGAAAATTCATGCCTTTGGTTGAAAATGTTCTTAATAATACTTTTTTGTTAAAAATTAATCGTTTTAACTGAAGATTCAAATATTTGGTGGAACATTCCACTTTGTGGTTGACAATTGAACTTTTTTTTAATGAGTTTTCATATTATTGAGTTCAAAAATCAACTTGTTCGCCGAAAAATTCTCTTTTTAATTTGAAAATTTATCTATTGTTTTTGAAAAGTCAAATATTTTATTGAAAAATCGTCTTTTTCAAATCCATTTAACTGTTGTTGACTTACAATGAAAATATTTTTAAATGAATGTTGAAATAATTGGCTAAAAGTTGAAAAACTTCGTTAAAAATTATTTTCGTGAGTAAAAATTTCATTATTTTAGATGATAATTCATGATTTAGTTGAAAAGTTTAGTAAAAAATTCTTTCTTTTTCTTTTTTTATTCATTTTTGTATGAATTTTGTTACTGGAAATGTAACTATTCCTGTTGAAGATTTATTTTCTTCTGAAAGTTTATATTTTCGGGTTGAAAAATCAACTGTTTGGTTGAGAATTCCTCTTTTTTGTGAAAATAAATTTGCTGTATTAAAAAATTCAACTATTTTGTTGAAAATGTGTATTTTTTAGATTTATTTAACTTTTTTAATTCAAAATAAAAATATTTGTAGGTTTAAATATCAACTATTCTATTTTTGCGGAGAATTCATTTTTTTGTTTTTATAAAAGTCTAACTACTTTGCTAAAAGTTGAACCACTTTGTTGAAAATAATTTTTCTGGCTTAAAGTTTCATAATTTTAGTTGAAAGTTCATCATTTGGTTACAAATTTTTGAAATTAATCTTATTTTTTTGTTCAAAATTATTATTTTTTTATTGAAAATGTATAACTGTTCCAGTTTAAGATGCATCGTGTAAATTGAAAATTTATCTATTTGATTAAAACTGTAACTATTTTGTTGCTAATTCATTTTTCCAGGTCATAAATTCAATTGCGGTAAAAAAAATCAATGGTATATTTTAAAATGAACCTTCTAGTTCAAAATTCATTTTTTCGGTTGAAAATTCAACTACATAATTTCAAAAAAAAAATCAATTTGAAAATTTGTTTTTTCTTGTTAAAAATTAAACCTTTTGTTTGTAAATTCCTCTTTTTGGTTTAAAAATTAATCTGTTGTGTTTAAGGATTGAACTATTTTGCTGAAAATTCGTATTTTTTAGATTAATTTAACTGTTCTCAATTCAAAATGAAAATCATTTTTTTTAAAGTGCAGCTGCTTAGCTAAATCTTGAACTACGCTGTTAAAAATAAATTGTTTGTTGATAATGATTTCTCATTTTAGTTGAACATTTATCTTCTTTTGTAGAATATTAATTTTCTTAGTTGAAAGTTCATCTCTATGGTTACAAAGCAACTATTGTTTGCTTAAAAATTTATCTATTTTGTTGAAAACGCAATATTTCTACTTGAAATGTTAGGAAAATGAAGTATTTAAAATTGAATTTCTTCATTTTATTTAAAAGAAGCTATTTACCTATTTTCATGAAAATTACCTTATTTTCCCCGTTTTTAGAGTATTCTGTCACGTGAAACATTTAATTAGTTCATAAAATTTTCATTTTTTGTGTAAAACAATTTATTGAGAATCTCTAGCGAATGTTGATTTTACAAATATTTCTTGAATAGAGAGAGCAAAAAACTCACCAAAGAAGAATCTAAGACCCATTTTCCAGTTTCTACATCTCAAGAGTCACTCGAAAATACGACACTACCGAGATTAATGCGAATCTTTATTTATGCTTTCGAATAAAAAGACATTATTCACCCCAAGACTTTCAAAAAACACTGCCTCCAAAAACATGAAAAAATACCGAACTCTCGTCAAAATAAACGAAACCGATTAAAAATGATTTCGAAGAATTAATTCGAAAATAACCTCACTTTCAAAAAATTCGTAATTCAATAAATACGGCAAAATTTCGCGAAAGGACCATAAATTTGATACCGAAATGGGCCATATTACTCTCAAATAATTCAAATTTGATCGATTTTCTCGAAAATATTTCCGTTGAGAGTGTTTAAAACGATAAAACGAACCGCCAGCGAGTTGAGCTCCGTCTATTGCATCGTTCTGAACGAAACTGTAGAATAAGTCAAACGAACTGATCATTTCAGATATACACATTTTAACCGATTATATTATTTAAAATTTTTTCAGAATCTAAAGGAAAAAATTGGTTTTATTATCTAAAGACATGTAATTTTATTATATTAAACTGTATTGTTTTTTGAGAAACTTACGAAACTTGTAAAAAGTAAGACGTGAACTTGACTAACTTATTCGAATAATCTGCGCCTGCGCATGATCCCTGAAAATCCGCGGGTAATTTGAACCCTGGTCTCATGGAGAAATGAAATCAAATTATAATTAAAAGGTCAGGGAAAGCCAGGAAATTAGGGAAATGTTAAGACATTTTATTTATGAGGGAAAGTCAGGAAAAATCCAGGTATTTAAAAAAAAAATCTTGTGAAAATCAGGGAATTTTTCTTACTTTAAATAACTGAAAATGATAATAAATTTGAAATTTTAATTTGAAATTTTAATTCGAAATTTTTTTCTTCTTTTTTTTAAAGATTCTATGTCAAAAATGATACAAGATTAATTTAGATTCTGGTCTTTAAATAGTAATGGTCAAGTAAAATAGAAAATTGGCCAGGAAAAAATTAGGGAACTTTGAAAGTTTAGTTTTGCCTTATATAATAATTTTCTTGGTAAATTATTTGTTTTGTATTTATATGCCTTTTTCAGTTTCTCCCTCCTATCTATCATATTTTTAGTATCAAATTTAATTATTTAATTAAAAATTCAACAATTTTGTTTAAAAGTGATCCTTTTTGGTTGAAAACTCGATTGTTTTGTTGAAAGTTTGTCTTTTTGCGTTGAAAATTGAACTATTTTGACAGAAAATTCAAGTTTTTGTTGAAAAGTCGACTAATATCTTTCTTGCTTGAAAATTGAACTGGTTTTTTGATAGTTTGTATTTTTTGTTTAGAAAATTTATCTTTTTATTAGAAATTTAATCTTTTCCTGATAAAAATAAAACTGTTTGGTTGAAAATTAATCTTCTTTGAGTCAGAATTCTACGTTAGTTTTTTTGCGTTGAAAATTCAACTATTTTTGCAGAAAATTTAACTGTATAATGAAAATTCATATTTAGTGCTAAAAATTCGACTGAAATCGTTTTTGTTTAAAAAATCAACCAATTTTTTTATCATTCGTAGTTTTGCTTAAAATTGCAACTTCTTTAGTAGAAATTTCCTTTTTTTGGTTCAAAATGCAACTATTTGCTTAAAAATGAACTTTTTGTCAAAAATTAGTATTTTCCGGCTGAAAATCCAACTGTTTTACAGCAAATTTGTCTGTTCGCTTGAAATTTCAACAATATGGATGAATTTCTCTTTGATTGAAAATTTGTCTGCTTTGTTAAAAATGTAACTATTTACAGAAAATACGACGTTTGGCTTGAAATTTCGACGGTTTGGATGGAGTTCTTTCATTCTTTACTTATCAGTATTTATTTGTTGAAAATGTGTGTTTTTGGTTGGAAAATTCTGTGCTGAAAGTGCAATTATAAAAAAAAATTATAATTCATGTTTTTATTTGTAGTGGGAACAATATTTATAGATGAAAGAGGATTAGAAAAAATATTTTGTTTATTCAAACGATCAGGACTTTTTTTAGTGAAAATTAAACTTTGTCATACTACGTCGAAAATGTATCCTTGTTAGTTAAAATTAAACCGTTTGGTTAAATACTGAAAGAAAAAAATTTTTTTTGGTTGAATTAATTACTTTTTTATAAAAAAAAATACTTTGGTAGAAACTTGGGTAAAAGTTCAACAAGTATGTTAAAAATTCCTTCCTTTAGTTAAAGATAGATAGATATTTATTTATTTTTCAGCCCAACGGCCTTGAAAAATTGGACTTGGTTTACATTTCTTTTTCTTATCCATCCACTCTTGCATTCGAGGATTTTTTTTTACAACAAAAACAAAAAAGAATCTCTATATGGATTAATAGTAACAATAATGGTTCTCTATACACTCATATTATACATTTCTCTACTTATCTAGAGTTAATTACATCCTCTTTTCGCTTTTCCAAAAGTCTTAACCAATTACACACATTCTTATTACCTGCCCTACCATTTAACATTTTGTCAATTTCTAAATTTGGTCTATCTATTAATTCGCAGTCTCTAATTAAATGTTCCAGTGTACCTTTTTCTCTTTTACATAAAGCGCACATCTGACTTCCTTCG
>NC_046663.1:60493238-60495020 GCF_010883055.1 Belonocnema kinseyi | reverse complement strand
ATTCCTGTATTTTACCTAGCTGTGTTTGTCTTTGTACTTCGTAGTCTGTCTTCTTTAGTATCTCTTTTACATTAGCTCTCTTATCTTTTAATGTTTTTAAACACTCTTGACTATAACCACACCTTTTAAGATATTGCTCCCTTTCTTGGACACTTCTTATCTTCAGCTTTCCACTATTTTTTTCTTTTAGGCATTTTTTTAAAATTGTTCTTCCTGCGGAATTTTCTATTCCTTCTTCAAATTTAATAGCTTTTCTTCCTAATTTGACTCTGAGTTTTTCGATTTTGGTCTCTTCCAGAACCATGTGGCTTGGTGTATAACGGTCGAGTCCTAGGATCCACCTGAGATAACGGTCTTGGATCCTTTCTAAAGTGGCTTTTTCTTCCCATTCCCATAATTCTGCCCCGTAAGACAGAACTCCAACAACTAAGCTGTTAAAAATATGTATTCTTCTGTTGAAATTGTCCTTAAAGAGTCTTTCTCCTATCCCCACGTATATTTCATCACAATGTTGGCCTTTTTAAAAATCTCCTGAATTTGTCTATCACAGCCTCCATTTTTGTTGAATGTGTACCCTAAATATTTGAATACTTTCACTTGCTCTAAATTTACTCCTTTCCAATTCCATTTTCTTTCCTTCTCTCTGCACCCACCTTTTTTGAAAACCATTACCTTCGATTTTTCTACGTTCAATACTAAACTTTTCTTCTCTAAGAACTTTTCGAATCTTTTCATCATTGCCCTAAAATCTTCTTCATTGTTCGCCAAAAGTGCTACATCATCTGCGTAAGCAAGTGACCAGAATTTTTCACTCCCAACTTTTATGCCTCCCACAATTTCTATTCGGTATTTCATCTTCTCCTGGTGCTTTCTTCATTCTCAGTTTCTGAATTTGGTCATTAATTTCTTCGTCGCTAAGCTCGGATTCATCTTCCTGTAGGTTATTCCTTTTCCCTTGTGTTGTAGAATGAGCTTCTGTTCCTTCTAAGTGGTCCATGAAGTGATTTTTCCAGTCCTTCATCTTTATTTCACTACTAATGCTATTCTTTTTCTTCCTTTGTTTATTTATATACTTCCAAATATCTTTCTCCGTTTTTGCATTTTTTATCTCTTCTAATTCGTCATCCTTTCTTTTCTTTTCCTTATCTTCGCACATTTTCCGGAACTCTGATCTTTTATGAGCGTAAGCTTTCCACGAATCTTTATTATCTTTCCATTTCTTGTATAACTTCTTTACCTTTCTCTTTTTTCGTGAACATTCCTTATCCCACCAAGTCATGGCGCTGTTCACTTTGTTTGCAAAAGTATTCCATTCTTCCATTAGATCATTTTCTGAGTAAACGCCAGCACTCATTTTTACATTATAATCGATCTTAATTTCATTGTCCCATACCACATCTCTTTTTCTGGTATCTGTTGACAGCATTGGTTCGCTCTGACAAGTTCCGTTTTTAATATGCACCCCATTGGCTGATGATCTGATTCTATTCTGTCAATTATTTTTAAATCTTCTATCTTATCCAAACCTTCATAGTTAGTTATAGTGTAATCAATTACTGATGACCCCTTTCCCCTCTTCTTACCCGAGTTACCCACTTATGTAAATTCTCCTTGATTGTCACCTTCTAAGCTCCCATTTAATATACACCATCCTTTACGTTCTACTAACTTCATTAGCTTATCTCCTTCCGTATTGGCTACTTTGTCCTTAGATGCTCTTTTTACTTCTTCCTCTTCTGGTCCTCTGTAAATTGCTCCCTTTGTACCCGTCCTTGCATTAAA
>NC_046663.1:60489873-60493138 GCF_010883055.1 Belonocnema kinseyi | reverse complement strand
TGTTCTCTTTGATCCCAACGATGGAGTTAATTTCATTTAATTTACTTCTTAAAACTGTTCTTTCTTTTTCCCATTCTTCTGTTTTCCTTTTCAATTCTTCGTGTAAATGTCTTATTTCTTTTTCGCGATTCTCCTTTTCCTTCTCTAATTGTAATTTCATTTGACGGTTCTCAGATTTTATGTCCTGCATGTGATGCCAGAAATACTTTAAAGCTGTTTCCCAATTCCCACCTTCTAACACTGAATTTGGGAAATCAAATTTATTTTTCTCCTTTTCTAAATTTTTCTCTTCCTGTTTTGCCTGCTCTGTACTCGATGCATTTATTGTATTCTGTATCGTTGATTCTGTCCCTGTTTTTTTCCGAAGCTTTGAATATCTCATCTATCTTTTTGTTATTTTGAGCTTCTCTTACTAGTTTTTCTTCTTTTGGTGGTCTCCCTCTACCCCGTTTTTTCGTCTCGTCTGTCTTATCTAGGTTATTTTCAGTTGTTTCAGTTTTGTCAGTCTTGTCTCTATCGATATCGGTATTTTTATTAAACTTCGCGCCATCTGCTGCTGTTACACCTAACTTCGTGACCAGTTCCTTGTTTCCCTCGTTTTCTGCCATTTTAATATTTTTTCGATCTAACCTATAAATTTTAACCCCTTACGTATATCGCCAATAATAAAATACAAATAGCTTTTTAAACGTCACTTTTTAATCTCACTTATCAGCCTACTTTTATTGCACTTAATAATCACCACTCACACCATATAATATCAAACAATAACCGTAATTCTTTATAAATACTTCCGTCGATATGGACACACATTCGCACACTTCCACTCCACCTAACCAAGTCCTCGTTTAGTTAAAGGTTCATCTGATTGGTTGAAAATGTAACTATTTTTTTTAAATTCGTTTTTTCCTAGGTTTAAAATTAATTTTGTTTGTTTGATTTTGGTTAACAGTACAATTTTTTATCTGAGAATTAACTTTTTTGATGAAAATTCATATTTTTGTTTTGAAAATTCCACTATTTTATTAAATATTTTTTTTGTACTAGAGAAATCATCTTTGTAGGCTAAGTGTTCAACTAGTTGGTTGAAAATTCAACTATTTTGTTAAAAATCAACAATTTCGTTAAAATTCAACATTTCCGTTAAAATTCATCTGTTTTATTGAAAATTTTACTGGTTCCTAATAAATGCCACAATTTCGTTAAAATTAAACTATTTTGTTGAAAATTTTACTTTTTTGTTAAAATTTTGTACATTTCTTATTAATTTGGTCACCTTTTTAGCCAGAAATTGAACAAATTTGTAGAAAATTCGTCTTTTTGGATTGAAAATTTATTTTTACATTCTCATTCTAATGAGAAGGTATTGGTTTTATGTGAACAATAACTTTTGCGGATTCCATCCAATGTCGACGTTTTGAGATCCCCTGGGTCAGAAAAAAATAGTTTTTACGTCGGTGTCTATCGTCTTTTTCGTTGTTATCGTCGTTGTCGTTGTAGTGTGTAAACATGTCAACATTTGAAGGAATTATTCTATTGGATTCCCCTTTGGAACACTTTATGAGGATATAAAAAGAAAGGACGAGTTCGTTATCCAGCTTTTTTTGAAGAAATTTGAAAAAGTTAGAGCATTTTGAAAATTTTTTAAACTACTTTTTAAAAATATTTTTAAATTCTTTCGACAGCTATTCATAGTAGATCAAAATACAAACAATTTATCCTTAATACTTTTTTTGATAAAATAAAAATTACGAAAATTATAGAATTTTCAAAATCCAAAAAACCAAACGAAAATTAACATTTGAAGCCAAACAATGCATGATACGGGAAAAAGTCAGGAAAAGAAAAAAGTTACTTATTCAAGGCCATACAAGACTGTCTAAAGAACTTTTTAAATTTTTTTAACAAACAATCGAAAATTCACTTTTTATCGTAAAAAAACTCATGAAAAAGCACTCACTCCATTTCGTGGTAAACAAAATAAGATATAAAAACAGCTTTTTTTTGTAGTATAAGTAGTTTTTGCTTTATTTTAAAAAAACAACATTGAAAATAACCAAATTAAATTTGAGCAACGATACAAGCTACGATAAGAGAAATAAAATCTATTCAAACAAAAGATATACAAATTTTTTAGGGATATTTTTTTGATAGGAAGCGTAGTTTTTTTATCGTAAAAAACAAGATTAAAAATATAAAAAATTATAAAAACAAGGCAAAAGGAATAAGACAGTTTCAATTTCCTTGCATATTATGAATTTTAATGATATATATGTATATATATATATATATAATTAATAATTTTTCATAAGGACGAACGCAGGATTTCGCCGGGAGCGGGTGCTAATCTGGAAAATTGCACCCGCTCCCAGCGAAATCGCGGTAAAATTTCAGCCACAACCACGTCTCACGACCGTGAGATAGGTGGTTACAGTCTCTAAAGGAATCAATACGACGATCCAGCAACAGCCTCGTGCATCCATGAACACGGAGCGACCCAAGGACAACCGCCTTCTGCATTTTTCCCGCAAGTGTTTTAGCATATTGTTGATACGCAGGGATGCTTTTTAGGTCATTACCAAGTGAAAGCTTGGCACCTTCAAGACCGCCGATGATAAGGACAATTAGTTTAACAGAATATTCCGGGTACAATCGTTGCAACTCCCTTAGAAGGTCTCGATACCTCTCTTTCTTTTCATTCTCCTTGGATATGATGTTTTTGTCAGCTGGTGCCGAAAATTCGATAACGAACATGGTTCGCTTCTCGAAGTCAAGAAGAACCATGTCAGGCCTCGAGTGAGCAACAGAAACAATTTTCGAGAAAATAAACTTCCAGTATATGCGGCACTTCCCATTCTCGACAATTGACTCAATTTCCCTAGGAGCATTTAGAGGAGCGATATTAAGGTGAATGCCGTAGGAGTAACAGAGATGGTAATAAAGCACTCTTAGTGCCGCATTGTGCCTTTGAATGTAGGTCGTTCCCGCGTGAGTTGGACAACTAGATAGTATGTGAGCTAAATGCTCGGGGTGTGCATGGCACGCCCTGCAGCTATCATCGGGAATGTCATGACTCAAAATGTAGCGACGGTATGTTAAGGTGGAAATGACACCGTCTTGGCATGCAAAGATGAAACCCTCCGTACCAGACTTTAATCCGGGAGATTTAAGGAAAGCAAACGTTAGGTCACAAGACATTGACTGATCCTTCACATTTCTGTGGAAGATACCGTGCATCCTCTTATCGAGGAGCTGTTCACGAAAG
>NC_046663.1:60488385-60489773 GCF_010883055.1 Belonocnema kinseyi | reverse complement strand
AAGACTCAATATTCCGCGACCCCCTTGACGGCGTGAGATGTACAGTCGCGGAACGGAAGACTTAAGATGCATGCTTTTGTTCATGTGTATAACCTTTCTTGTTTCGATATCAAGGGATCTAAGCTCGTTCTTCGTCCATGGAACTACTCCAAATGAATAGAGTAATACCGGGACGGCAAGCATGTTCGTTGCAGATACTTTGTTCTTCGCCGCAAAGTTCGGAAGACCAAAACTGTCGGATGAGACGTTTGTATCTGCTTCGGAGAGTATCCTTTATAGATGTCACATCCTGAATGCGGCTCTGTGGCACGCCCAGGTATGTATAAGTCTCTCCAGCGCAAAGGTGTCGTATGGCACTTCTATCAACGAGCTCAGGATCTTCAGGGATGCCATTAAGTTTTCCTCGCTTCAAATAAACCTTGGCGCATTTGTATAACCCAAATTCCATTCCAATTTCCTTACTATATCGTTCGACAATCCCCAGAGCTAGATGCAGTTGCTCTCTGCTTTTAGCATTGATCTTAAGATCGTCCATGTAAAATACATGAGTGACCTTGTACTTTCGATCTGCAGGTTTGCCGCACAAGTACCCATCGAAATTGCGAAGTGCTAGAGATTGTGGCAATAATGTAAGACAAAAGAGGAGTAGGCTCATGGTGTCGCCCTGAAAGACACCTCTCTGAAAGGTGATCTTGTTAGTTGTCACACGATTTTTTCCAGATGACATAGTAAATCTGGTTTTCCAAAGCGGCATCAATCTCTCTATGCACCCAACTATTTGCGGATGAACTTTTAAGATTTCCAAAAGACAGATGATAAGTCTATGGGAGGTCGTATCGAAAGCTTTCCGATAATCAATCCAGGCCATCGATAGATCACGCTGGTAGAATGCTGCATCTTTGCAGACACATCTATCGAACAATCCTATCATTTAGGATAGCTGTGAATATCTTATAAAGTGTGTTCAGACAAGTTATTGGCCAGTAATTCTTCGGGTCAGCCAAGTTGCCTATTTTCGGCAGGAGTATTGTGTGCCCTTCCTCCAACCACTCTGGAATCGGCTCTTCCGACTTCAAATATGAGGTGAAAATACGGGCCAAATGCTGATGGGTTGAAGAAAACTTCTTCCACCAGAAGGTTTGGATACAATCTGGTCGCGGTGCGGAATAGTTCTTAATCCCTCTTAATACTTTTTCCACCTTCTCGGTAGGGATGGGTGGGCATTCTTTATCAGGTGTTATGAGGGCAATACATAACTCCTTGAAACTATTTATATTGTCTGAGTCTTCGTCCAGTCTATACTGAACTTCGTAGACTTCTCTTCAAAATACTTCGACCTCCTCTGGTTTGGGTGGGTGTTCGACAGTAACTGGAGGGTCTTGGAAGAG
>NC_046663.1:60480314-60488285 GCF_010883055.1 Belonocnema kinseyi | reverse complement strand
TCCTGCCAGATGTGATGTAGTCAATCACACACTGAATGCGGGACGCGTACTGTCTTGCCCAGCCTATCTTTATGGCAAGTTGATGCATTCGCCTTTTGGTCTAATGATCAACCGTTGGTTTTGTTTTACGGTTCGCATCGGCCAAAGCTCTCGCTGCATTGATTGATTGCAATAATTGATAGCCCAGAGGTCGGATTCTCCGGAAAAATATCGACGAAGCTCGTCATCCATTTTAGCCAGATCTTTAGCCTTGAGAGAAACCTTAGTGTTGATGTTTCTCCGGGCCGTAAAGCATCGCTCTTCATCTGTTGGATGCCTACCCGCGGTTGGTCTTAGTGTCGCCTCTCTTTCTCTGTTGCCGCCTTGTTCTAGCTGTGGTAGAGTAGGCGGTCCGCTTACATAGCCCCTTTTACGGAGTAGTTCAGCATGGTTTCGCAGACGTTGCTGCGAAAAGTGCGATAGCTCCGGGTGTTTCTCGCACCACAGAGCATGCAGCCGTGCCATGTGACCCCGTTCAGGGGCCACACTCGCATCGTAGCACTCTAGCAAGTCGTGATTCAGACACTCCGTCCGTCCAAAGGTCGCGAGATCCCGCCGATCCATCGCATTGAATCCATTTTCATTGGCTCCCCCAGCTCTAGATTGGTCGGCATTGTTGCCGACCGAATGTCGGGAGCCCTGCGCGTTCTGTTGTTTTGAACCGCACTTACTACAACTATGTTTGGTGTTGTTATTGTTGCTCCTACGAGAAGCTAAGGAAAGGGCTTCGTCTATCCTTGTAGAGCCCCGCATGCAAGGATAAGGCTGCGTACTCTGCGTACTCCGCTTGGGGGTTAATTCCTTCAGGACCACCCCTGGACAATTGTCCGCGACTGCCTATTTATTTTTGTAACCATATTCAGCAGAAACCCTTGATACAGGGACCCTCTATCCGCAACCCGAGGACGCGTTCGGTGGCTTTGTCATAGGCCCTTCGGTTTGAATCTGGAGGAAGCAAAACCGAACCAAATTTTTTTTTTTAATAAGAGTAAGAAATTTCATTACTAAAATAACCGTCCACTTACCACTCTTAAATGCAATGCATTAAATGCCAACTAGAAAAATTTGATGTGAAACTGAAAAATAATTATTTATAGATAAATTCATTTTAAACTATGCCTCTTTAACATTCTTATAGAACAATGGAAGTTTTTTTCGTTGAAAATTGGAAGCACACAAGAGCAGGTAAAATAAATTCTGAAAAATAAACGAATATTTCCGGTGACAATCAAGGAAAATATTTTACGCTCCGAGCTGTTTATAGAGGATTGGAACATAATCATCCCACTCAGCTTGATACATATTTCCGGCGATAGAATCGCCAAGATTGTGCTTGGCAGCGAATTTTTTTTATTGAAAATCCGCCACGGTTGTCGCCACTTTTGTTCGTCAGATGTTTCTCATCAAATGTCACTTTTCCGGGCTGTTTGTAAACGAGGAACACGTATCGATGGAGCCCGGTTCCTTCCGGCGGTCCCGAACCGACATATTCGGAAAGAGTTTCACCCTTTTGGACGTCGTTTCCGGGAATGTTGCCCACCAGCTAATGGTGCCATTCGCGGAATTTCGGTTCCTTGCGACTTGGAGCATCTGGATCAGTCATGCAGAGCGTGTAGAAAGAACTAGATTCAGCATTCCACTCCACAGCCGGTCGATCCTTAACTTGGGTTGGCGTAAGAACTTTTCCAATTTGATCCAATTTCAAATTATTGGAATAGGTAACCTCAACGATTTCGGCAGGAACTTTGTCGACGACATCGGGGATAACCTTGTTAGTTTTCAGTGCCTCTGTCATTCTTGATAACAGACGAGATCCGATTTGAACAAAAGGTCTTCTCGCTAATCCAGTTGCTCCAAGAAAAAGACAAGTCATGCTCTTGTCACGTACAATTGGGCAGAGATCCTCAACAATGTGCTATCAGAATATATATATGTGTGTGTATATATATATATATTAAAATAATACATGTTTCAGCGCAGCTAAGAATAAAATTTAACGCAAAATAAGAAAAAAATATTAAAGGCATCATGATAAATACAATCTGTGCTTTATTTTCCAAAATCAACACACCCAATCCCAGACAGAGGTACATAAAAAATGTATTATATTCGATATACAAATTTTGAGCATAATGTTGAAAATTTGACATTTTTGGGCAAAATCGAGTGCCAAGCACGAGATACGTGATAAAAATGTGTTCGCTAAAGCCGAAAGAACTTTAACAAAAGAGAGTTCACAATTGCAAACTTACAGTTGCCGATTCGTTGATCTTTAATTTTGAAAGGTCTGTGCACGAATGTGGGAGAAATGCAAAGACCGAGCGCGAATATGCGAATGTGAGAAAAGTACATATTCCGAGCGCGTAGCACGTGGTAAATGAAAAATCGAGCGCCAAGCGCGAGAATCGATAACAGCGCGCCCTAGGCACGCTCAAACTTGTGAGCGAAGTGACCCGCGCGCAGACCCTATTGCAAATACCTATATAGGTCACTAATAGGATTCTATATAAGCATCCTGTAAGTGACCTATGTAGGATCTTATATAGGGTCACCTATATAGGTCAGTCTAGGAGCCACCTATAGGAAATAAAACATCTTCCTGCATAGGATACTATATAGAATCCTATCAGTGACCTATATAGGACAGATGATGAACCGGAAGTGTTGCGCAGTAGTTTCCTATAGCAGATGCAGCTGCGCAGTAGTTATTTTTGACTATGCGGTTGCCTAATAGTAGGCACCTGTATAGGTTCTTATATGGATTTTAACGTAGGAAGAAGGAACCCATACCCTTACCATAGAATCATTTAGGATTCTATAAAGGATCCTATGCAGGAGGCTGTTTCATTTCCTATAGATGGCACCTATACTGACCTATATAGGTAACCCTATATAAGATCCTATTTAGGTCACTTATAGGATTCTTATATAGAATCCTATTAGGGACCTTTCCAGGCACCTATATAGGTATTTTTAGTAGGGGAGTGCGCGATGTGAATGTGTCCGAGTGGCGGGCAGATTTTTTTTTGCAAATTCAACTGTCTTCTAAAGAAATGCAATTATATAGTTAAAAATTCAACTCTATTTTTAAATTGAAAATGCAACAATTTTATCGAAATTCGTCTATTTTGTTGAACATGTCACTGTCTTCTAAAATTTTCAATTATTTTGTTAAAAATGCAACTATTTTTGTAAATTTTACAATTTATATAAAATTCAACTATATTGTTGAAAACTTAACAGTTCTGTTAAAAGTTCATCTTTTTCAGCCGGAAATTTAACTGATTTTTTATCAAACTTATCCTTTTGGATTAAAGATCCTTTTTTTTTAATTAAATGGAATTATTTGTTTAAAAATGGAGCTATTTTTGTAAATTAAACAGTCAACAATTTGGTCAAAATCGAGGTCAAAATTCAACTATTTTGTTGAAAATTGAGCTATTTTGTTAAAAGCTCACATTTTTCAACCGGAAATTTAACAATTTTTTCAGAAAACTCGTCCTTTTGGATTGAAAACTCTTTCTTTTTTTTTTATTGAAAAATCAACAGTCTTCTAAAAAAGGCAATTATTTGTTTAAAACTTCAGCTGTTTTTATAAACTGGAAATTCAACAATTTCGTTAAAATTCGTCTATTTTGTTGAAAATTTAACTGTCTTCAAAAAATTCGATTATTTGGTTAAAAATGCAACTATTGTGTAAAAAAATTTAACTTTTTTGTTAGAAGGTTATCATTTTTAGCCGGGAATTTAACTATTTTGAAGGAAATTCGTCCTTTTGGATTAAAAATAAATTTTTTGTTGTTAAAAATGGAACTGTTTTTAAAAATTGAAAATTCAACAATTTGGTTACAATTTAATAATTTGGTTAAAATTCATTTATTTTTTTAAATATTTATATTTCTTCTAAAAACATGCAATTATTAGGTTAAAAATGCAACTATCATTAAAATTCCAAATTGAACAATTTCGTTAAAGTTCAACTATTTCGTTCAAAATCTAACTATTATTTTAAAAAGTCATATTTATTACTCAGAAATTCAACCGTTTTGTTGAAAATTCTAAATAAATAAAATAATGGTAATCCGAATTTTTCTAGCCCGTTTATAAAAGATTCGGTGGTAAAAATGTTGCAAAATTTAAATGCTGATTTTCGAATATTAATGGCAAGGAAAAATTTAAAATTGGTCAGGGAAAAGTCCGTTTATTTTGAAAATCAAGTTTTCCTTACAGCGGCATTTGAATAAAATAAAAAATGTTGTCCATAGAGTGCTGCCACCAAACGAAGATTCACAAAATATGAGCATAACCTATGCACTCCTAGAAACACTAACAGTAAATTGCGTGTCGTGATTTTTTTCACTGATAAGGATAAGGCTTGGACACGAATCTTTTCTTTAGTTTTCAGCAACTATCCACGCGGCACGATTTACATCAAATTGAGCACTTCATTGAATTGTACGATATTGTGTTTACAACAACTTTTCAAACCATTCAAATAATGTGTCAGATTTTCATATTGTCACCGATTTCCGGATTAAAAATGCCCATACATTTAAAATGATTATGCTGAGAAAGGCGAAGGTTAGTAATAACAGTAGCAAACTTTATGCCGGACTGCGTAAAACACAGATCAAATGCTCCAAGGGAGATTAAACATTTTTTCGAATATAACCTCAAAATAGAGATAAACGATATTCATGCATAACGGACTTCGGCATGAGCCAGGAATCAAAATATTTAAAATCGCTCATAAATTTCGGCACTCGTTTCAAAGATTTTGTTCAGTTCTGACCAGAGGATCATGGAAAATCATTCGGTTCGTATGAATACGAACTATTTGCAAGTTCCTCTCGATAATGAAGACCTGTTAGTAGTGTCGGAAAATCACAGCAAACACTACATGGAACATAAAAAAAGAGAAGAAGAATTAGTCCTGACTGCGGACAATAAAGGTGGTTTATCGAATCCTAGGGCTTTATTGTTTTTAATACTATGGTACGTCTTCAGTGGCTGCACGCTATTTTTGAACAAATACATCCTTTCGTACATGGAAGGCGATCCTACGATTTTGGGTAAGAAACTCAATTATTTTACTTTCATCAGGGTGGCCGCAGGTAAGGGAATTTTATTTGAAGCACTTTAAGTCTCATGAATAATCAGGGCTGCCACGAGTCGCTTTTTAAAGATAATTTCGCTATCAGCGTTGGATAATTTTTTAAAGAGAAATTCAAATTTTAATCATTTTGTTCAACTTAGAAAAGTTATTTCTACTTTATCTACTGACCGAACCTGAAAAGTTTAATTTTCAATAACAAACATTTATTTTACACCAGAAACATTTTTCAACCAGACATTTGCATTTACAACCAAATAGTTAAACTTTCAAACAAAAGAAACGCATTTTCAAGAATAAAGTTGAATATTCAAACAAATAAGTGAATTCTCAACCTGTGAAGATGAACCTTCAATCCAATTATTGTAGTTTTTACCAAAAATATTATTTTTTAATCAAACATTGTAATTTTCAACAAAAGATATGAATTCTGGACCAAAAATATAATAGTAGACTTTTTAAACAAAAAGAATTTGCAATCAAAATAGATGACTTTTTAACAAAATTGTTTAATTTACCCATCAATATTGTTCCAACTGCAATTTAAAGTTTGCATTATAATTATGTTTCAATAATAAAAGAATTCCAATAAAAATAAACAAACATTTTAGCCCTTTTTATAGTTTACATAGTTATCAGTAAAAAATTTCGTTAATTTGAACGTTCGGAACTTCAGGTACATCAATTTTTCATCCAAAAAGGCGAATATTTAACAGAACAGTTGAATTTTTCACCAAAAGGGATTAATTTTTAACAAAAGTGTTAAATTTTAACCAAAAATAAAAATAAACTTTCAATCAAATAGTAGAGTTTTTTAACCTAAAGAGATGAATTCTAAACCAAAGTATAATAGTAGACTTTTTAAATAAAAATAATTAACTTTTAACAGAAAAAAAAAGAATTTTCAAACAAAAAGATGACTTTTTTAGTTGAATTTTCTACCAAATAATTAAATTTTCAAACAAAAAGTCTAATTTTCAGCCGAAAGAGAAATACTGAATTAAAAATATAATATGAGAATTAACTTACAACCAAAAAAGGTTAATTTTCAACCAAAAAAGTTTACTTTTTAACAAATTAGTATAATTTTCAACAAAGTAATTAAATTTTCAACCAAATCGTTGGATTTTTAGCCGTAATAGTAAAATTCCTAACAGAGAGGGATAAATCCTGAATTAAAAATGTAATATCAAACTTTTAAATAAAACAAGATGCACTTTCAACCAAAAAATACGATATTTCTACCAAAAGATGCATTTTGAATTCAAAATGAAAATTTTCCCGATCGAGGCAGACAAATATTCAGCAAAACAGTTGAATTTTCCACCGAGAACAATTACTTTTCGACAAAATAAGTAAATTTTCAACCAAAGAGATAAATTCCGAATCAAAAATATAATAGTAGACTATTGAATGAAAAATAATGCAATTTCAACAGAAAGGACGACTTTTCTACCAAAAAATGAACACTCAATTAAAAAAGACCAATTTTTCTATCCAAAAAAGACGAATGTACAAAAACAAAGGTTGAATTATCAACAACAAAAATATGATTTTAACAGCATAGTAGAATTTTTAACAAAATAATTTAATTTTCAATAAAATAGTAGAATTTGATTATAAAAAATATCATAGTAGTTTTTTGCAAAGAAAAAGAATTTATTTTTAACCAAAACAGACAATATTTCTACCAAAAGATGAATTTTGACAAAATAGTTGAATTTTAAACCAAAATGATGAATTTTTAACAAAATAGTTGAATTTTCAACAAATTAATTAAATTTTCAACCAAATAGTAGAATTTTTTTAAGTTATGCGTATTTAAATGTTGTGCTTTGTTTTTTAAAAAAAGGTTGAAAATTAAACAAATTCAGCGGTTTTCATGAAAAAATTAAAATTGGATTTTCTCCGAAAAACCTACCTTTAAGATAAAAGATTACACGTCTAAAAGAATTCAATGACAAAAATATCTCATATTCTGTTGCGAGATTTTTCATAGTTTACGATAAAAATTACATTTTTAGAAAAACTTCTAAATATTTAAAAAAAATTTCTGCTAATATCAGAAAGGCATCTTGTCAGTTTTATGCGATCTAAACCATTTCTGAGGCCGGGGAAGTTTTATTTTTCGTAAAAATGTAATTTTTTATTGCATGTTATTTTTGGTTGAAAACTAATCTTTTATGGATAAAAATTAAACTATTTGGTTGAAAATTTATATTTATTATTTAGAAATTAAACTAGTTGTTTGAAAATTGATGTGGTTTGTAAAGAATTCGCCTTTTTGTAGAAAATTAATCTTTATTCTTGAAAATGCATCTTTTTGGGTATAAGCTTCAAATATTTCAGTTGGAGATTCATCGTTTTAGTTGAGGATTCATCAGTTTGGTTGAAAATCGATATTTTCTTTTTCAAAATTCAACAATTTGGATGAAAGTTTCTCTTTTAATTCGAAAGTCCTTGAAAGTTAATCTTCTTGTGTAAAAATTCGTTTTTTTCGGTTAGAATTTCCAGTATTCAATTTAATTATTTATATTTTTAGTTGAAAATTCATCTTTTAGGTTGGAAATAAAATTACTTTGTTAAAAGTTAAACTCTTTTGTTAACATTTTTTTTTTTTGAAGATTCGTCATTTGAATTGCAAATTCGTCTCTGAACATGTAACTACTTTATTGAAACTCATATTTTTTCACTAAAATTTTAATTATTTCAGTATCAAACTGAACTATTTTTCTGAAAATCCGTTTCTCTTTTTGGTTAAGAATTAGATTTTTTACAGAAAAATTAACCATTTTATTGTTGGTTGAAAATGTATCTTT
>NC_046663.1:60476178-60480214 GCF_010883055.1 Belonocnema kinseyi | reverse complement strand
AATTAAATATTCCATAGTTGTAGTTGAAATATCATCTTTTTGGTTTAATATTAATTTTTTTAACCTAAAATTTAACTATTTAAGTTTTGGTTAACAATTTGTCTTTTTTAATAAAAATTAATCATTTGTTTTGTTGAAAATTCATCACTTATATTTACAATTTAACGATTTCCTTGAAAATCCGTTATTTTTTGGTAAAAATTAATTTTTTGAACTAAAATTTTAACTATTAAATTTTTCTTAAAAATTGATGAAATGAATCAATGAAACATTGGAAATCCCTTGAATATAAATTAAATTAAACTTACGGATTAAGGGTCTCTAAAAACAAGTATAAATCCCTAGAAATCTTTCTAATCCCTTGAAATCCTTTTATTTATTTTTCAAAGTTCACTTGAAAAATAATGAAATCTCTGAAAATTCTACAAAATTTTAAGAAATTCCTTGATATTTTTTATATTAAAAATTTGTTTTAAAAAATAGGTGTAAAACATTTGAAATCCCTTGAATATAAATTAAATTAAACTTATTCAGTAAAGTTCCCTGGAAATCTTTGAAATTAATCAAACTCCTTTAAATGTTGTGAAATTCCTTCAAATGTCTTAAAATCCTTTGAAATATTTAGAATCACTAGGCATCCCTTGAAATGTCATTTCAATTTATTTATTTTACAAAGTTCCCCTAAAATATCTGAAAATCTTTACGAATGCTACGAAATTCTTTAAAAGTCCTTGCTTTTTTTTTAATTTATAGATATGTTTGGAAATCTTTAATATCGCGTGAATTTTTTCTTATATCTAACGAAATTGCTTTAAAAAGTTTCTAGGAATTTCAAAATATTTCAAAGTATTTACAATATTTTAGGATATTTTAAATATTTAGAGAATTTAAAAGATTTAAAATATTTTAGGGTATTTTCAAAGATTCCAAGGAATTTTCAATTGAATTCAATAATTAGAAGCTCTGAAGATTTTTAAATAAGTTTTCCAGGATTTGGAAATATATCAGATTATATATAATTTTACGGGATCTTATAATATGTTAATGAATTTTAAAGAATGTATTCACAAAAAGGCAGATATTTTATAGGGTTTAAAAATTTTTTAAATCTTTTCAAATATTGTTTGCAACTCGTTTGAATTTAGTTGGAATTTATCCTGCATTATTGTAAATTCTTTGAAATTTTCTTGATTTTTTTTTTAGTTTACTTGAATAATTCTAAATTCACTTAATTTCACTCAATTAAATGAAATTTTTTTAGTTTTTGTTTATTTCATCTTGAGCCTTTTAAATTCACCTTGAATTTTCAAGGATTTTATTCGATTCTTTTTAAATCCTTGAATTCTTCTAAATTAATTTCAAACTCACTGAATTCAATTAAATTTTGTATATTTCTTAATTGTTTTCAATCCACTTAAATTTTTGTTTAATTTGAATTTTTATGAGTTTTATTGAATTGTTCTCATTTCCCCTAACTTCCTCTAAATTCCTTCTTTACTGAAATCAATTGCATTTTTTAAATTCATTTTCGTTCTTTCGAATCAAACTGGAGTTGTTTTAAAAGTTGTGAGTCACTTTTTAAAAATAAATTAGGCTGTGGCAACCCCGAGAATAATAAAATTAGAAAAAAAAAAATATATATATAATTGTTTTATTCCGTTTATAAAAGATTCTACATTAAAAATGTTTCAAGATTACAATATTGGTCATTAAATATGAATGGTTAGGGAAAATGAAAAACTGGTCAGACAAGAATCAGAGAATTTTGTGAATGAAGTTTCGCGGCCACCCTGTTTAAACTAATTTCATTTATGCCTCTATTATAAATATTAATTGCCTAATCATATTTAAATCTGGATACTGATAAATATTTTTTTTGTATTATAAATGTATTCTAAAATTATTAATAAATCATAATAATTTTTCTTGTTATTCAAGCCGACAGTATTTCGTTAAAGGCTTTATCCGTTCTGAAAACGATGAAGTAATTTTGACCTCTAGATAATAGTGCAAAAAGAATGAGAAGTATGTTCCCGTGACTCATTAATATTTATGAAAATCTATTATCTTGTGTCTAAAATACGATGATAATGAACTGGGTCATCGTATTAATAGCAAAAGGAAGTACAAATCATAATCTCAGTAAATGTATTGAGTAATAATAATGCGATAAAGAATAGTCAATCTACAGATATTTGATTTCTTTGAAACTTTTTTGTGAGTTCGACTCTAATAATTGAAATTACACAAAATTGAAACCATTATTATTCTCCACATTAACCCAAATATTTTATATTATTCTTGCGAGGAAATTTTTTTTTCAATTTGCGTCGAGGTTAAAATTTTTACCCTTGTCTTTTTACAAAAAAAGCTTGTGTTTCAATAAATTTTTTTCTAATAATTACTGCTGCTGCTTAATTAACAGTTTTCAATTCTTATAATAATAGGGTTGCTATAGTCTTGTAAAAAAAGTTTTAATTCTCGGAGAATATGAGAATGCATGAGAATATGCTCGACCTTTATGTGCTTTGAGAATTTAATGAGCATTTTTTAGCATTTTGAATTAGGATTTAAAAAATCGTATTTTCTATCTTTATTAATAATAATTAGATTATTTAAATTTCGCGGGAAAGTGTATCGCTTCAATTCGCTTCAAATTGGAAAGGGCGCCTAATTTAAAAGGTAAAATAAGCTAAAGTAATAGAAAACGTATTATTTGCGTTAAGGAAAGGGCGCCTAATTTAAATGGTAAAATAAGTTAACGTAATAGAAAACGTATTATTTGCATTAAACAGTGCCTTATTCAGAATTGCCACAATAACAATATATACAATATAAAATCAACCATGTACCTACAAAACTAATAGTATTAATACAAAAACAAATTTGTTTCTAAATACATTTTAAATACTTTTAGTTGAGTTTTCAATTCAAAAAGATAAATTTTGAACCTAATAAATTAATTTTTAACTAAAATGATGAATCTTCAACCAGAAATATGAATTTTGAATCAAATAGTTGAATTTTCAACACAAAAGATAGTTTGCATCTAAAAAAGGTCAATTTTCAACCAAAATTAAAATAGTTAAAAATGTTTCAAAAATAAATGTTGGACCAAAAAAAAACAAGAATTTTCAACAAGTTTTTTTTCATCTAAAAAAAATCATTTTTAAACAGAAATAGAAGAATTAATTTTTCAGCTAAAACAATAAATTTTCAATAACAAATAATGGATTCTCAACCAAATAATTCAATTTTAAACCCAAAAGTTGAATTTTCTACCAAAAAATATGTAGATTCAATAAAATATATAAATTTTCAACTGAAAAATATACATTTACAAACCAAAACTAGAATCGTTTAATTTGCAGTTAGAAAAGTAAATTAAAAAAAAAACAAGTTTTCAGCAAAATTATTTAATTTTCAACTCTAAATATAAGTTTTCAAGCAAAAATAGAATATTTAAATCTTTTGTTACAAAAATTAATTTTCAAATAAAAAGAAACGAATTTTGAGCTAATGAAATTAATGTTTAATGACTGTGACAAGTCTTCAACCAAAAATATGCATTTTTGACAAAATGGTGGAATTTTCAACCTAAAAGATGAATTTTCTAAAAAAAAAGTAAACTAAAATGTTATTTTCAACCAACGAAATGAATTCTTAGCAAAAAATAGATTAGTTTAATTTTCTACAAAACAGAACATGCAATAATTAAAGTGAATTTTCAACTAAAATGATAAATTTTCAACAACAAAAAATTAATTTTTAACCAAATACATAAATTTTCAACTAAAAAGATCAATTTTCTACCACAAGTAAAATACTTAATTTACACTTACTAAAATAAATTTTCAACCAAAGAAGAAACGAGTTTTCAACAAAATAGTTACATTTTCAACCACAGACATTCATTTTTTACCAGAAACATGAAATATTAACTAATGAGAATACTCTTCTGCCAAAAAAGACTGATTTTCAACAAATAAATAAATTTTCACCTGAAACATAAATTTTTAACTAAAAATAGAATAAT
>NC_046663.1:60474827-60476078 GCF_010883055.1 Belonocnema kinseyi | reverse complement strand
TATTAACTAATGAGAATACTCTTCTGCCAAAAAAGACTGATTTTCAACAAATAAATAAATTTTCACCTGAAACATAAATTTTTAACTAAAAATAGAATAATTACATCTTAAGCAAAAAACTTAATTTTAAATTAAATTAAAGTAAATTTTCAACGAAGTATAATTTTCATCCGAGAAGATTACATTTTTATCAAGAAAGATCAATTTTTGACAAAAACCAATAACATGAATTTTCTACCAAAATAGATGAATTTTTAACCAAATTTTTCAATTTTTAAAGCAATTTTCAACAAAAAGGAGGAATTTGTCTCCAAGAAGCTGAAATATTCTACCATAAAATCGAATTTTCAATAAAATACAGAAATTTTAAACCAAATATTTGAATCTTCAGCAAAATATTTGAATTTTCAAAAAAAAAATTATTGTCAACTAAAATGATCATCATCAACCAAATTATTAATTGTATACCAAAATTTTTTTAATTCAATAAAAAAAGATGAATCTTAACAAAAATAGTTTGAATTCTTAATAAAAAAGATTAATTTTTAACCAAATAGTTTCGAGTTCTAACTATAATAATAAAATTAACTTCAACTTTAGTTTTTCGAAAATTCCTTAACTCTATCACGTTTTCCCTGACACTCCTTGATTTTCTGGAATTACCTGATCTGCAGCAACTCTGTAAAAACTCGAAACTATTTGGTTAAAAATTAATCTTTTTTATTAAGAATTCAAACTATTTTTTTAAGATTCATCTTTTTTTATTGAATTAAAAAAATTTTGGTATATAATTAATAATTTGGTTGATGATCATCATTTTAGTTGACAATAATTTTTTTTTTGAAAATTCAAATATTTTGCTAAAGATTCAAATATTTGGTTTAAAGTTTCTGTATTTTATTGAAAATTCGACTTTGTGGTAGAATATTTCAGCTTCTTGGAGACAAATTCCTCCTTTTTGTTGAAAATTGCTTTAAAAATTGAAAAATTTGGTTAAAAATTCATCTATTTTGATAGAAAATTCATGTTATTGGTTTTTGTCAAAAATTGATCTTTCTTGATAAAAATGTAATCTTCTCGGATGAAAATTATACTTGGTTGAAAATTTACTTTAATTTAATTTAAAATTAAGTTTTTTGCTTAAGATGCAATTATTCTATTTTTAGTTAAAAATTTATGTTTCAGGTGAAAATTTATTTATTTGTTGAAAATCAGTCTTTTTTGGCAGAAGAGTATTCTCATTAGTTAATA
>NC_046663.1:60459329-60474727 GCF_010883055.1 Belonocnema kinseyi | reverse complement strand
AAAGATACATTTTCAACCAACAATAAAATGGTTAATTTTTCTGTAAAAAATCTAATTCTTAACCAAAAAGAGAAACGGATTTTCAGAAAAATAGTTCAGTTTTCTGCTGAAATAATTAAAATTTTAGTGAAAAAATATGAGTTTCAACAAAGTAGTTACATGTTCAGAGATATGAATTTTCAACTAAAAAGAAAAATAATTAAGTTGAATACTGGAAATTCTAATCGAAAAAACGAATTTTTACACAAGAAGATTAACTTTCAAGGACTTTCGAATTAAAAATACAAATGCTCTTTTCGAGCTTAAATGCTGAGCATATTTTCAAAAGCATTTGCTCAACATAAATTCTTCAATATTTGAGAACTCTAGGTTGCTAGAAGACTACATGGACCTGAAAAGTCATAGAATTTTGAATAAAAAAATAGATGATTGTTTTACGAATGAAAAATAGTATGATTATAATTCCAGAATTTAAAAAAAAATAATAATAATATCAGTGAGAATTTCTTAGAGTTAAATAATTATTGAAAAGCCAATTATATAGCATCGTTCAAAAGTTTAGATCCACCTCTTTTGTTGTTTGATTAAGTTAATTTAATTTTAAATATGTCAGAGCAAAAAAAATTCTCTTTAAAGGATTAAATGATCTCAAAATTCTGTAGAAAATGAGCCTATTTGTCTATTTTTCAAGAAGATATTGCAAAAATGGTGTAAATTTCAATGGTTTCTTAAATTTTCAATAACTTCCTTAATAATCAATTTTTTTAATGTTCCTGGACTCATTTTAAAGCTATTTTTTTACAGTATCGCAACAGCTTATGAGCATAAATCTAAAAAAAAATCTTATCACAGTGCAAGAACTTAAACTATTTTTCTACAGTATCGCAAGAACGTTATTAGCGTAAATAAAAAAAATCCTATCACAGTGCAAGAACTTAAAGTTGTTTTATACTAATAAGTAGTAGCGATACTGTGGAAAAATAGCTTCAAAATGAATCCAAGAACATTAAAAATATTTATTATTAATAAAGTTATTGAAAATTTAAGAAAAAAATTGAAATATACACTTGTCTTGTAATATCTACTTGAAAATAAATAAATAGGCATTATCCTGGGCTTATTTTCTACCGAATTTTGAGAGCATTTAATCTTTTGAAGAGAAAAAATTTTAGCTCTGACAAATTTAAAATTAAGAGAACTTAATCATCAAAAGAGATTTCGTCTAAGCTTTCAAATAATTAAACGATTTCACCGAATAAAAAAAATCTCACAAACAAAAATTTAGGAAAAATTTCACAAAGATTTTGAACATTTTTAAAGATTTTAAAAGTTTCAAATAATTTATAAATGTTTAGAGATTTTTAACGAGGTATCCATATTTGTAAGATTTCAAAAAATTTTACACATATTAAAAATATTTTAATAATTTACAATGAATACAAATGGTTTAAGAAAGATTTCACAGATATTTTAAAGTTTTCATTTAGATTTTTAAAGAATGCAAGAATTCCAAGTATTTCAAAAAGGGTAGAGTACACCAGACTTCAAAGATTTAAAAACATTTCGGAGATTTAAAACAATTTCAAATCAGTGATTTCAGTGATTAAAAAAGATTTCACAAACAAAGATTTAAGCAAAATTGCTCAGGTTTCAGAATGATTTCGAAAATTTCCAAAAATTTTAAAACTTACAAAATATTTCAAAGATTTTTAATATTTTTAAGAGTAAACCAGATTTCTAAGATTTCAAAAGGTTTCAAAAATATTTCAAAATTTTCATACAGATTTCAAGAGAATATAAGAATTACAAAGATTTGAAAAAGGGTGCACTGCACTAGATTAAAAAGGTTTCAAAACATTTTAGAAGAGTTCAAAAGATTTAAAAAGAATACAAGAATTCCAAACACTTCAAAAAGGTTATAATACACCAGATATCAAAATATTTTAAACATTTAGAAGATTTGAAACGATTTCAAAAGGTTTCAAAATATTTTAGAAGATTAGAAAAGATTTTAATAAGATTTCAAATAATTCAATGATTTTTTAACGAATAAAAAATATTTCAAAAACCAAGATTTAAGATAAAGTTTACAGATGCATATTTCAAAATATTTGACAATGATTTTAAAGATTTCACAAAAATTTCCCAGATTTTTCAGCATTTCACACATATTTCAAAGATTTCATAAAAATGGCATTACGATTTTAAAAGAATACAAGAATTCCAAATATTTCCAATATTTCATTGATTTCAAACAAATATGCAACATTTAACAAATATTGCAAATATGTTGAAGAACTTCAAATTGAAAAAAATGTTGCAAATATTTCAAATTTCATAAAAATTTCAAAAGATTTAAAAAAAAATCCCAAATGTTTCAGATTTCAAGGATTGGGAATACTTGACTAAAGTTTAAAAAGATTCCAAAAGATTGCCCAGAAATTTCAAGATTTCTTAAAGATATTAAGTACGTAAAGAGATTTAAACAAGAGAGATTTCAACAAAGATTTCAAAATATTTCACTAATTTATTTATGGTTCTGCTTTCTTTAAAAATTATTAGCCAATAAAAATGGTGATGGCTCATTTTTTACATCTGTAGCAAACGGGTTTTTAATTGTTAAAATTAATTATTATTTTTGATTATTTGAAAAAGGAGCCCGGAAAAACTTGACTTCTTGACCTGGAAGATCTAGAAAAGGCCTTGAATTTTGTTCCTAAGAATTTCTGGACACCCTGATATTTGTTTAATCAATAAAGGCTCTTTTCTTATACTTAATTAGAAACCAATAAATTAACTTTACTAATTTTTTGAAGGTGCATGTCAGATGCTGATGACAGCAATTTGCGGCTTTATACAGATGTACTTTCCTTGTGGAATGTACCGAGCAAGTTCTCGGTTGATGAGGCCTCCTGGTTTTTACAGACACATGACATTGGTTGGCTGCACCAGGTTCATGACAGTAGTATTAGGACTCGTATCCCTTAATTATGTAGCAGTGAGTTTCACCGAAACCATAAAAAGTAGCGCGCCTCTATTTACCGTCCTCATTAGCAGATATTTATTAGGTAAGTTTAATTAATTTTTAATATGAAAAATCACCTAGAATGCCTTAAGGGCATGTGACACAGCTAAATACCTATATTACCGAACTCACTTTTTCGGTTCACTGAATGTTTTTTTGAACCTAAGAAACGAAACCTAGCGGCCACTAGACGAGGCTCTAGAGAGTTCGTATTTTCGTGTACAACGTTACCGGCTGATGCCGTTGGAATTGATTGTTGAAACATATTTTTTTACATTTATTATTATTAAGCTTTTTACTTAAACGTAGTTTTCTTTCGGCGCTTGCATTTCTCAAAGTTTGAGACCGATATTTTATGTATAAAAAAAGTTCGAACGTTCAAAAAATGTTGAGGTTCAGAAAAAAGATGAAATAATTTTCAGTGAAGTTCCTACCAAAATGCAGTACCTAAACGTACTTTATTGTGCTCTAATACATTTCCCCAAGTTTCAGCTCGATATCTTATTTACAAAAAAAGTTCTTAGGTTCAAAAAAACATTCAGTGAACGGAAAAAGTGAAGTCGGTAATATAGATATTTAGCTGTATCACATGCCCGTAAATCTAGAAATTTAACCGTTCATTCTTCTTTTTCCACTTTTGCAAAGGTTTTGAGTCATTTTTTTATTAAGAGATTTCAAGAAGTTTTGAAAGAAATTCTTTTTAATGGTATCAGTTTTTAATAATTACGTAAATGATTTATTTGTTAACCCTCAAACGTTACACTGGTGCGAATTCGCACCCGAAGTTTTTTCATTTTGTTGACATTTACGCAAACACAGCTGCGGTGGATTATCCCCACATACATTAAATATATATGTTGAATATGTGTGATATATGCTAGTTGTTTATTATATGTTCAATATATTAAATAATTAACATTAACATTGCCAACAAACCAATTCGCACCAGTGTACCGTTTACGTATGCTGGGTTGGAGTGTACCGTTTGAGGGTTAATTTTGTTTAGACTTGAACGACTTCCTCGAGAAACTAAACCCGAAAGATAAATTTTCAACAAAAACTATTAAGTTTCAAAAAAAACTATTACGTTTCAACCAAGACTATTAATTTTATACCATAAAGAGGAGTTTTCAACCAAAGAGATGAATTTTCAATCAAATGACGAATCTTCAACTCAAATGATGTATCTTCAGCAAAGAAAAAATCATTTGTCAACAAAGTGGTTTACAAAAAAATGTCATAATTTTTTTTTAACGAAAACATTCAATTTAAAATTTTTAAAAACAACTTTTTCATCCTTAAACAAAACAGATTAATTTTTAACCAAACAGTAGCATTTTTCAGAAAAAGATGAAAATTAAAAAAGATTTTTCCATCAAGAAAGAAAAAAAGTGTCATCCTAATTTTTGAATTTTCAAGCGAAAAATAAGAATTTGTTATAAATCAGTTAAATTTTCAACCCGTAAATGAAAATTTTCAAGAAGAAAGTTAAGTATCATCTACATAGTTGAATTTTCGACCGAAGAAAATGAATTTTCGAACAAACATTTACATTTTCAACCAAACAGATGAATTTTCAACTGAATGATGAGTTGATGAATCTTCGACAAAAAAATTGATCAAATTTCTATCAAAATAGATCAATTTTCCATTAAAAAATTGGAAAAATTGGCATTTGAACGAAAGAAACTTCGATTTTAAATAAAAATAGTTAAATCCTCTACGAAAAAAGATTGATTCTTAACCAAACATTTTCATTTTTACAAACAAAAAAATTGTACCCAAATAGATGAATTTTCAATAAAAAAAGATTGTTCAGTCAAGAAAGAAGAATATTTCAAACAAACTGTTCAATTTTCAAGCCAAAAAGACGAATTTTCTACTAATCAATTGAATTTTCACTAAATAGTTGAACTTTCTCCTAACTGATGAATCTTTAAAAAAATTAATTTTGAACAAATTAGTTCAATTTTTAACAACAAAAAATCATCAAATTTGTACCAAGACACGATTTTTCAAGCCAAAAAACGTAATAATTGGTATTTCAACGAAAAATAATTGGTTTTAAATAAAAACAGTTGAATCCTGAACCAAAACAGATTAATTCATACCTAGTTACATTTTTCACAAAAAAGATTAAAATTCTACCCAAAGAGACGTATTTTCAATAAAAGTGTTGAATTTTTAATCAAGAACGAATAAATAAACCAAATTGTTTAATTCTTAAACCCTAAGGACGAATTATCTACAAATTAGTTGAGTTTTCAACCTAAAAAGACTAATTTTTAACCAAATATTTAGATTTTCAACTAAAAGAGATAAATTTTCAAACAACAAAAAATGTAATAATTGGTATTTTAATTAAACAAAAATTCAAGTTAAACTAAAAAAATTAGAATCCTTATTCAAAACATAATAATCTTTAAACAAATAGCTACATTTGTCAAAAAACTGATGTATTTTCAATAAAAGTGTTGAATTTTCAATTAAGAAAAATTTCTCAGTAGAGAAAGAAAAAAAATAACAGCCAAACTGTTGAACTTTTAAACCAAAAAGAAAAATCAATTGTACTTTGAAGTAGGTAAATAGTATTTTTCAAGCAAAAAAGGTCAAATTTCAAGAATATAGATTAATTTTCCAGCGAAAAAATTGAATTTTCTACAAAAGAGTGGAATTTTCAACAAAAATATTAATTTTCAACCAACCAGTTGAATTATAAAAGAAAAAGGATGTACTTTTAACAAAATTTTGGAATTTTTAACCTAATAATAAAATTTTCAACTGAATATTCAATATATGAATTTTCATTAAAAAAAAAAGAAATATTTGGTATTTTAACGAAAAAATTTAATTTTAAATAAAAAATAGTTGAATTCTCAATCAAAACAGATTAAGCTTTACCAAAATAGTTGCATTCTTAAGCCGAAAAGACGAATTTTCTACAATTTAATTAAATTTTCATCACGAAAGTTATTTAATAACTAAAAAGTAGAATTTTCAACAAAATAGTTTTATTTTTAACCAAAGAAATGAATTTTTAACTAAAAATATGAATCTTTGAGCCAAACAAAAATATATTTTTAACAAAGTATTTTTTCACCAAAAAAGATCAAATTTCTACTTAAATGAAATTGTATCAGTAGAAAGTGCTAAAATGTTTAGAGGATTTTTCAAAACTAGTCAAAACAATATAACCCAAAAATGACCAGAAGAGTTGCCAAAGAAAAGTAATTTTTAGTAATTAATTAAATCCCCTTATTACGGAAAAAATGCAATTTTTTACCTAAAATTGAACTATTTTTATAATCATAAAAAATTTTATTCGTATATAATATTCGTATAAATGAAAAATTTTCGGAAAATTTTTATAATAATTTCATATTTAATTTATGGACACCTATTCACAAAATTAACGTTTTATTTTACAAAAATTTCCTTTCAGGTGAACACACCGGCCTCTATGTGAATTTATCTTTAATTCCCGTAATGGGCGGATTAGCTCTATGCTCAGTGAATGAAATTAGCTTCGATCTCAGAGGATTCATAGCTGCCATGGCCACCAATTTGACTGAATGTCTGCAGAACGTTTATTCTAAAATGTTAATCAGCGGTGATAATTTTAAGTACACGTACGTATTAGTTTATTTTTTACAAGTAAAAATTAAAGCCAAGTGTTAAACATTAATTTTTTTCCTGATCAAATGTGTGAATTTGGACGATTTCAAATTAAATGTTCAAACTTTAACTATATGTACGAGTCCGTTCGTACATTAAAAATTTATAATCAAATATATCATTCTAATTCAAAATCTGGTGGGAAAAATTTTTACAAGAAAGTACAACATTTCTGGAACTGTAATTTTTTGTGCAAAATCTACCAAATTTAACCAAAGATACAGTTAAATACAAATAGCTATTTTTTTCTTGTATTTTCTGCTATAAAAATATAAAAAAACAATAAAGTGTAAGTTTTGGAAATTCAAAAATTTATATGACTTTTTTTTTACTTTTGTTGTGAAAATCTACAATGTATTACAGAAAACTACAGGATTTAATTTTTTATTTGCATGTTTGACGCCATAAAAACACTTAAAATTTTACGTAAATTATTGTAAATAGTTGCAAATCTTTACCAAAAAAATACATGATTTCTCAACAGTTGAAATATTGGAAAACTGTGCTTTATAGGAATATTTTTAGAATCGGCATCAACGTTTCGAATTTTAATTTACTGGCAAGTTTTGTAGGATATGTAATACATAAATTTTTATAGGAAACTACAATTTCAAAAAAAATATTACACTTTTACCAAAATTTTAGCTATTGTATAAAGTCACATTGAGCAATAATTAATTTTACAGAAAGATTATGAATCTGTTCAAAATTAAGTAAGTCACAGATTTTAACGTTAAAAATTAAAAATGTTCAATTTAAAAGCATCAGTAGTTAAAAAATGTAAGCCTGCGATTGAAACTTTATAAACTATTCTCAATTTTAAGTTAATTTTAAATTAATAGAATCATAATTAAACGCTCTTGTTCAATTTCAAATCATATTCAAATATTGTTTTAATCTAAAATATTCCATTTTTAACCCATTCAATTTAAAATGTTGTAATTAACGAAAATAGATATTTTTTTAATATTTAGAAATATTTTAATTTGTATTTAAAGTGAGCGATTATAAATCAAATATTTAAAAACTAAAAAAAAATTTAATTGTATCATTTGAAACAGAAAGCCTTGAATCTTTAATATTTCCCTGTGAAATTTAAACTTTGAGCGTTACTTTAAGAGACATTCACAAGTTTTGAGAAAATTCAAGCTCATCTTAAACTGGAAAGGATTTTAAAAAAAATTAAAAACGAAATTTATATTTTTAAAGATTTCGAAAGCAAAATATTGATGCTAATTAATTATCTTTAAAGGTTTTAAGAAAATAAAAAAATTCCTTAGGTTGCTGGAAAAATTTTAAATAATTTGTTATTTTTAGTAATTGAAAAATAATTTTACAAAATAATCGAGTAAGCTGAATATATTTTGTAAAGTTTTGGAAAGATTCCAAAACAATTTAAAACTTGAAAAGATTTCAACACATTTAAAACATAATGTACATGAATTTTTTCAAAATTTAATTATTAAAGAATATTTTAAAAGATTTCCGAAATTTTCGGAAGAGAATCAGGAAGATTTGTAGGAATTTTAATTTTTTAATTTTACAGAATTTTCAGGAGATTGTAGGAAAAATTCGTCTTTAAAGATAATAAAATTATCATTAAATTCCTGGGAAATTTTAAAATGATTTTTCCTTAACAATTTTTTAAGAAAATATTCAAAAAGATTTCAAAACAAATATTGATGTATAAATTAATGTTTCCAACTTAAAATATCTCAAAATGAGATAATGTTGAAAATTTATTAATTTTATTATTCATTCTTCAATTTATAGCATTGAAAATGAAAGCGCGGTTGTCTATTTTTTTAAATCTTTGAACTGTGCAATGTATAAAAGTTGACAATTTTTCAGTTAAACGACTTTTTATTTAATTTTTTAAAAAATTTTTTTACTTTTATTAGCGTAAATGATTGAGTGTTTGAATCAATAAATTTATAAGCTTTAATTTTAAAAGTTTAAAATACAAAAGTAGTCCATTTTAAATGTTTTTATCTGCGAATTTTATTTACAGTCAAAAAATTGTTCTTTTTCGACCTAGGATGAAAAATTTGCAGAAAATTGCAAATAGATATTTTTAAATGATATATATGGTGTCCAACCGATTGCTATATATTTGAAAAAAAACTTCATACATAAATTTTTTCGTTTAATAACGTTTATTCATTATTTTAATATTCTACCATTCCTTTAAAGTTTAAACGTGGAATTTTTTTCATTAATTTCGATCATGTATACACATCTTAATCGAAAATTATATAAAATGGTTTTAGTGTTTTTTTAAGAAAGTAATAACTTTAATTAATTAATTGAAGCTTAAATCCTTTTTAAATCCCTTCTTTTTTGTAAATATTTTTCCACCAGGAAGCTAATTCTACATTTATTTCCATATTTTCTAGGCCTGCAGAACTGCAATTTTATACTAGCCTAGCATCGGTGGTGGTGCAAATTCCAGCATCAATTTTACTAGTCGACATACCGGCTCTTGAAAATACGTTCAGTCTAAGACTTTTCTCAGCCTTTGTATTAAATGGAATTTTCTTCCACTTTCAAAGTATTACAGCTTACGTACTTATGGACTACATCAGCCCTGTCACTCATAGGTAAGTTCCACATTTTAAATTTTCGAAATAAAATCAACCGTATTTTATATTGTTAATCACAAAATTTAATTACATAATTTAATTTACAAAATTAAATCATAGTGGCCGCAAAACTTCATTTTCAGAATTCCTTGACTTTTCCCTGACTAATTTTTCATTTTTCCTGACTATTATTATTTAAAGGCCGAAATTCTAATACTATAGCATTTTTCATATAGAATATTTTATAAATGAGCTGTTTTCGACAAAAAAACGACTTAAATTGACTTCAGTTTTGGCACAAAGTTGCCATAGAAACTTTATAAAATGTGTTTTTGCCAACAAGAAAATACAAGTTTTAGATTTTGGAAACCTTTTTGGTTTATAAAAATCAAGGTGGCCGTAGGACCGGAAACCGGATATTTCATGAGACTGGGAAAAACCGGAAAATGAGAGTGAATTTATTTTTTGGTCGGGAATTTTACAAATTTTTAGAAAAAAGGCTTTAAGTTTAATTTCAACCCTTTCTTAAATAATCAATTGAATTTTTATCTTTTTCAATCATGACATCATTCAGTTTATAATGCGTAATTTGAAAATATTTGATTTACAAATTTTTCATTTTGGATTTTAAGTTTTAAGCGTGCATTTTTCATTTAAATAATTTTAAAATGCATTTTAAAGACTTGACAAATTAAAAATTAGTAGCGTTTGCCATCGACAATATTGCATAAAAAAAGTTTTAAGTTGACCAAACAAATGTAAATTATGTTTTTCAAAATTGAACTACACATTGAGGATTAACAAGTAAATAATTTATTTTACAAGGCGATTCGGAATCAGTTCAAAATTGATGATTTTCCAGATTTTAACGTTGAAAGTTGAACTGTTTCGATTGGAAAGTCTTACTTGTTATACAAATGTAAACGCTTGATTTAAACTTTATAAATTATTTTCAATTTTTAAATAACTTTAAAATAACATATTCATAATTAAAGGCATTTATTAAATTTAAAATATTTTTTTATTCTAAAATTTGTAATTTTTTAATTAAAAAAAAATAACAATCGGTTAATATTTAGAAATATTGTATTGCTTATTTGCAAATAAAATTGTTGGATTTTGATGTCCGGCTATTCGTAGAAAAATTTCGGTGCAAATAGTTCACGACCTAATTTAAAACCAAATATAGATTTTTCGCAGATTTCGAACAAAAAATTTAGAAGCTTTTTTAAGAATGATGAAAATCTTCAAAAGAATAACAAACATTTTCTTAAGATTCTTAGGAAAATGGAAAATAACTTTTTATTTAATATTTTATTTTAAGATAATATTGAAAAATATATAAAAAGATTTCCGAAATGGTCAAAAATGAATACAAATCATTTTAAAAGATGTTTAGAAGTTCTGAAACAATTTCAAGAACAATTTAAAATTTGAATAAATGTAAAACAACACGTAGATGTTTCAAGGTTTTTGAAATAAAACATTGAAGCTTTTTAAGGATTTTTAAACTATTTAAAATTAAAATAATTTAACTTTTAATTTAAAAAGTGTTCAGTTTATAACAAAAATGTAATCGTTCAATATTTAATATTTCTAGCCTAAAATTGCTTAAAATGATTTTCAACTCAGTTTTGATTAGTTTAAGTTGAAAATTTTTTGGCTTTAGATTTTGAATTTTTTAATTTCATTGACTGTGACAATTTTTTGCGAAGCGTTAAATGACAGTGAATTTCTTTATGTGATTAAAATGACCAGGCCACCCTGGAAAAGACATTTTGAAAATTCTCTTCAACAATTTTGTTCCAAAACCTAAGTCAACTTGTTTGATTTTTTGGATAAAGGCTCAAATAAGATAAAATAATTTTTAATTTAAATTAATACATTTCTAATTTATTATTCTAAGAGCTGTCACAGTCTAAATTACTTGAAGATGTATTTGATAATATGCTCTTTCAGGGTTAAAATCATTGAAATCCAAGGAAATTTTATAAAATTCTTTTAAATCTTTTAAAATATCATAAAACTTTTTCAGTCATATAAAATCGTACCATGTCTTCCGACATTCTTTAAACCCCCATTCAAAGTTTGTTAAATTCCTTGATACAATTAAAATCATTGCGAATTCCTTAAAAGGTGGTTAATGACTTGCAATCCTTTAAAATTGAATGGCCTTTGAATATTTTCAAATACCGTAAAATATTTCAAATCCTTTAAAACACCTTGAAACTTTTTAAATATCTTGAAAATTCGCTGGAATTTTTTTAAATACCTTAAATTATTTCAAACCCTTTGAAATCACTTTCAATTATTGAAATCAATTGAAAATTCTTTGGAATCTTTTTAAATATCCTAAATTATTTAAAATTCTTTGAAATCGGAAAATTGATTAAAATACCTTGGGAGCTTTTGAAATTCCTTGAAATTATTAAAAATTCAAGAAGAAATGTTTAAAAAATCCTGTAAGATATTTTTAAATATCCTAAAACCTTTTAGCTTCTATAAAAAATCCCATTAAAATTTGTTTAAATCCCTAAAAATTATTCAAATCATTGGAAATTGCTTGAAAATTTTGTATTATATTGAAAATGTCTTAGAATATTTTTAAATGCTCTAAAATATTTTTATTTCTGTAAAATAACTGTTTCAAATCCTTTGGAATCACTTCAAGGTTTTGAAATCACTGGAAAATTCCTTGGAATGTTTTAAAATATTCTAAAATCTCTTAAATACTTTAAAATCTTTGGTAATACTTTGAAATATTTGTATAAAATCCTGCGGAATTCCTCAATTCCTATAAGTAAATTTGTTTTTAATTCAATAAAATATGATAAAGTTCTATAAAATCTGATATTTCGTGAAATCCTGGAAAATTTATTGAAATCCTTTAAAATCATATAAATCCTTTGAAACCTCATAAAATCTCTTGGAATCTTTTTAAATACCGTAAAAACCTTGTAGGTGCTACAAAATCGTTCCATATCTCCAAAAAATCTGAGAAATTCTTTAAAATCCCATACATATTTATATAAAGCTCTTAGGATCATTAAAATTCTTGGAAATTCTTTGAAAATATTGTTATTTTTTCGAAAATTCTTTGGAACCTTTTTAAATAATTTGAAATATTGTAGTAAATCCTTTGAAAAATTCCTTGAAACTTTTTGAAACTTTTGAAAATTCCTCGATGTTTAAAAAAATACTCTATAATCTTTCAAACTCTTTGAAATCCCTACAAAGGATTGAAATCCATCGAAAATTTCTTGGAATCTTTTAGAATACCCTAATTAATTTCAAAAGAATTTTTTTTAAATTCAGAAGTCGATATAGACAATTCAACTATCTTTTGTTAATTTATTGAAAGAAAAGTGACCAAAGTGATATTTTCAGTTTAAAAAGTTACTATAATGACTTTATCTTTAAAAATACACTAAAAGTGATTTGAGAAATTAACTCGTGGGTTAATCACAATTCAATTAATGTATTTATGCATTTCTGAATTGTCCTGAATTCTTTTTAAATATTTCGGATTTTTTCTTCAAGACTCCGAGAAATTTTTAATAGATTTCAATAAATTGAGGGGATTTTTTTTTGATTTACGGGTATTTTTAAAACTTTTAAAGCATTTCAAGAGCTTTTAATTTGATATATTTTAGGGAATTTTAAGGATTCCAAGGAATTATTAATTCATTTCGTTAATTTGTGGGTCTTTTGTAGCGTTTCAAAGAATTTGACATAGTTGAGGAAGTCTTAAAAGATTCCAAGAAGTTATTGTTTGATTTTAATAATTTGAAGATATGTAGCGATTTTACAGGACCTATATGATATTTTAAAAGCTTCGAAGATTTAAGGAGTTTTTAAATTATTTTTCGGAATTCATCCTGAATTCTTATTAATTTATCCTAAATTACATCAAATTCTTTCTAATTCAATTGAATTTTTTTTAATTCAGTTGATAAAATGGTCAAAAGATTTGAATTACTTTATGGTATTTTTTTGTAACTCCTTTGGCATTGTCTAGAGTTTGTAAAATGGTTCAAGGTATTTCAAAAGATTGTAAATATTTTAGGGTATTTCAAAAGATTTCAAGACATTTTCAAGAAATTAAATTTTTTTTAATTTTTAAAGAGGTTTAATAATTTTAAGGGATTTTAAAAATTATTTCCAATGCATTTGAATTCTGTTGAATTGTTTTGTAGCCTTACAAATTGTAGGATTAAAATTTGTAGGGTTTCAAAGATTTGAGGAGATTTTCAAATTTGTTTGAAATTCGTTTGGAATTCGCCCTTAATTCTTATTAATTTATTCTGAATTCTTTAGAATTCTTTCAAGTTTACTCAATTCAATGGATTAAAAAAAGGTATTTGTTCAATTCATCTTGTAGTCTTTAAAACTAACTTTAAATTCTTAAACATCTCTTCAAATTATTTTAAATTCTCTTTAATTTTTCCAAACTCATTTCAAACTTACTCAATTCCATGAATTTTTCATATTTTTAAATTGTTTTCAATTTACTTGTTTTTTTTAATTCAGCTTGCTTTTTATGAATTTCATCGAATTCTTCTGATTTCCCTTAAGTGCTCCAAATTCACTCAAATTTTATTGAATACAATAGAATTTTTGTTATTTTTAAATTACTTCGAATTCATTTGAATTCTATTTTGGTTATAAACTGTAGGGTTTCAAAGATTTGAAATTATTTTTCTGGAATTCGACCTGAATTCGTTTAATCTTAGAGATTCTCTTATAGTTTTTTTTAGAGTACTTTAATTCTTCTAAATTTACTAAATTTTACTGAATTCTTAGGCATTTCATAAAATTCTTTTGAATTCCCTTAAACTGTTCTAAGCTCATTTCAAAGTTATTGAATTCAATGATAATCCAGGCATCTTGTACGAGAAAAGGTCTGTTTTCCGCATTGAGTAAGTAATGCGCGTTTTTTTGCTAAAACGGTTTATTAAGGGTTCCTGATTAAAAATTTTCGTAAACTGACCCTTCCCATTGAATTTTAGAGCAAAATGTTCAACACCAAAATTAAGCTAAAGAAAATTCTAAAATAGTTAAAGGAAAAAAGAACTTCCTATCTTCAATAGGTGCCGAGTTATGGTACTTAAAGTACCCGGATTTTTGTTAGAAAAGAGGCAAAAAAAACCAATTCTGAAGTTTGTACCTGTATTTTGGAACCTGTTAATTTAACAAGAGAAAATGTTAAAAACGTGAATTAAAGTAAACGCAATTTTGAGTAACTCTAAAAAATGAAAAGACCTAGCCCCAACAGGTCATAAGTTACAACCACACAAAGTTAAATACTTTTGACCTATTTTTCATGGCAAATTACTCGTGTTCAGTTTAAAAAAAAAACTTCGCTTCTCGATAAAGCTACGTAAACGGTGCAAGAGGTTGTACGGCTGAGAATTTTGCTTAAATCTAAAAAAATCTAATCTTTTAGTCTTAATAGATCAAGAGTTATGCCTCTTTAAAGAAACCGATTTTTTTTGCTGTTTTGAGCTATTTGTTTTCTTGTTTCTCCTTTTTTTGTTAAAAAGCAATCAATTGTTTAAATAATACGCTTCACTCTATCAATTGTGTGCATATTTGATGTATTTACTTTGTGAAAATCACTTCCAGAATCTCTGTTGTCGAAATTAAATGAAAAAAACAACAAATTAACTGGTCTTACATTGATTATTTATTACCTATCCAAAATTTTATTAAAGGGATTAATTTTATGATGTGGCAGTATTTTATGTTAAGAATGCCAAGACTTAATAAACTAATAAGCGCAAAGGAAACAATTATTGTTAATTGTTGATACTAAAAGAATATGTAAACAAATTAATTACATAATAGTATAAATGATGAATAAAGTAATTGAATAATTTATTAATTGGACCTAGAGTATAATTTATCCGGCAATCAATTATTGAATTAGTTTCATCATCAGTCACATTATTATGTATTTAATTTGTCTTTTATTGTCAACAATTAACAGTAATTGTTTCCTCTGCAATGATTAGTTTATCAATTCTTGTCACTCTTAACATAAAATAATACAACTTTATAAAACCAATCCCTTTAATAGTACTTTTTTATAAATAATAAATAAGCAATGTAAAACC
>NC_046663.1:60411333-60459229 GCF_010883055.1 Belonocnema kinseyi | reverse complement strand
CATTTAATTTCGAGGACAAATATTCTGAAAGTGATTTTTAAAAAGTAAATGTATTAAATATGCACATAATTGATAGATTGAAGCGTATTATTTAAATCATTGATTGCTTTTTAACAAAAAAGAGAAAGAAATGAAATTGTAATTAACTAAAAATATTTTCTTATATTACGCAAGATGTAGTTCTCTATAATTGGTCTTCTTACCCTTTTTCTGTAGGATATGTACGAAACGAGCAGTTTTGAATAAATCTTTTTTTGCTAAAAATAGCTCAAAATAGCAAAAAAATATTGTTTTTTTGAAGAGGCATAACTCTTGATCTATTAAGACTAGAAGATTCAATTTTTTTTAATTTACGAAAAACTTCCTGCCCTGCAACTTTTTATCTTGCACCATTTACGTAGCTCTACCGAGAAGCGAATAAATTAAAAAAAAAACTGAACACGAGTAATTTGCCCTGAAAAATAGGTAAAAAGTGTTCAACTTTGTGAGGCTTTAACCTATGACCTGTTGGGGCTAGGTCTTTGCATTTTTTTATAATTACTCGAAATTGCGTCTACTTTAATTGACGTTTTGAACATTTTTGTTGTAAAATTAACCGGTTCCAAAGTACAGGTACAAACTTCAGAATTGGTTTTTTTTTGTCTCTTCTAACAAAAATCCGGGTTCTTTGGAGTACCATAACTCGGCATCTATTGAAGATAGGAGGTTATTTTTTCCTTTAATGTTTTCAGAATTTTCTCGAGTTTAATTTTTCTATTGAACATTTTGCTCTAAAATTCAATGGGACGAGTCAGTCTACGCAAACACGATTTTTGGAACTTTTTTCAAAAATATCTCCGGGATGCGCGGGTCCTAAGCCGTTTTAGCAAAAAAACGCGCATTACCTACTTAATACGGTGTAAAAGTACCAGATGCCGGGACTATGAGGTTTTCTCATATTTTTAAATTGTTTCCAATTCATTTGAATTATTTTTTAAGTTCACCTTGATTTTTATGAATTTCGTCGAAAATGGCGCATATGTGGAAAACGGCCATGCGGCGGCGCTAGTAGTAACTTTGTTCTAGTTGAGCCGTTACAAACTCTTAAAAAAATATCAAGAAAACGGTTTATTTATGTAATTATTGTAAAAATGACACGGTGGATTTTTCTAATAGTTCTGTTTTTTTATCGAATCATTTCCATTAATTATCGCTCCGGTATGAAAATCAGGTTATAAAAGTAAACTCAGAGAACATACGAAGATCCCGAATAAAAGAGTTAGAACCTTTTTAATAATTATGAAAAATCTGAGGAGAAATGGTTTTGGTTTTATTTTAAAAGAATAATTTTAAGTTTGAAAAATTTTAAAATGCGGGTTAAAAGAATATGAATGACCTTTTTTTTTTTAAATTTTTCAAGATTTACAAATTTTGTAGGTAAACTAAATTTTTCAGGGTGTGAAAAAAGTTTCTAAAATTCATGGGAAATTTTTAAATGATTGTTTTGTCAAAAATTTCAAGAGAAAATCGAAAAAAGATTACAAAAATTTTTGAAGTATTTCCTAAAATCTTTAAAAAGTGTGAAAGATTTTAAAGCAAAATGTGGCCATATTACATAATTTTAGGAAAAATTGCAGTGAGCTTAAGAGGTATTCAAAAGTTTTGAAATGAATTAAAAATAATTAAAACTTGTAAAGATTTTTTAAGAATTTTGTAAAATTTCACGTAAATGAAAGAGTTTTTTCAGATTCATAAGAAAAATTAAAATAATTTTTTATTTAGAAAAATTAATTTGAAGAGATTATTGAAAAAGATTTTAGAAGATTTCAAAAATATTCAAATAAGAATCGGAAAGATTTTAAGGAATTTTTTTAATTTTGCAGAATAAATAAAAAATGCAGGAAAAATTAGAATAATCTTTAGAAATTAGAAGGTTTAAAAGGTCTGATAAGATTTAAAAAAGAGTTTTTCTTATATTCGTGTGCAAATTTTAAATAATTTTTTATTTCAAAAAATGAACTTCAAGAGAAAATTGGAAAAGGTTTGTGAACTTAAAAACGATTTTCTGAAATTTCGAAAAATAGTTTAGAAGATTTTAAAGGAAAATGTTTCGATTTGGTATGATTGCAAACTAAAAACGAACAAAAGTTGGGTAAATTCAAGAAATATTTAGTAAAATTTAAAATAGTTTCGAATATTTCAAGAGAATAAACAAATTTTCTTAAAACTGCTGGGAAAATGTAGAAGATTTTAAGGTATTTTTTAAAATTTGGAATGATATTTATAAATTTTGAGAAAAATTCGTGTCGTTTTCGAAGAAAATGTATCAAATATTTCTTGATTCCGTCCAACTTCTAAAAGTTCTAAACATCTTTTAAAAGAACTCTAATTCTTCATAATATTTCGTAAAATCCTATATCATGAACAAAATTCTTTAAAATCTTCCAGGTTTTTTTTTGGCAAGCCTGAAATATTTAAAAATCTTTTAAATTGTCTTAAGAATCGTATGAAAATTATATTTACATAAATTCAAGAACAAGGTGATAATACTTATTTTCTTGTTTTCAATTCTCAGAATTTAATTTCAGCATGCATTTATTATAACACTTCGAAAAATAATTTTAGAATAATTTGAGTATTGTCCGAAATAAAAAAAATGGTCTTTCTTTAAAATTTGGCATTCAAATTTTAAAATATTTTAGCTTTGTTAAGAAGTCTAAATGATAAAAAAAATATCACATTTAAGAGCTCGTTATTTCCTTGTAATAGAAAACAATATTTTAGAATTTATCATATTCCTTGTTTATCATCTATAGATGTAATAATTTTATTTATTATATAGTAGCATTATATTTTAAAACGGTAATATAAAAAAATTAGTTCTTCATCACTATATTTAAAAGTGTTAGAATATCCGGGACTAACACAAAATAACAAAAAAATAAATTACAAAATCTTAAAATAGCAAGAAGAAAAATTTCCGAATTATAAAATAAATTAATTGTTAAATTCCCATAAATATTTCTATTTCTGAAATTTAAGTTTGACGAAATTTAAAATTTGCCGAAAACAATTAATAAATTATTAATTAATGATTAATTAAATTGTTTGTCTTATTTATAATTATGTTAATAGATCATAAATTAATAAACAATTAACTATGTTCAGCAGTTCTAAATTTCGAGAACGAAAATATTTGTGGGAATTTAATCATTCCTTTATTTTACAAATCAGTCTTGAAGTCGGTGAATTTTATTTTCGGATATTTTTTAATTCGAGATTTTATTTTTCGCCAAATAAAGATCTTGCCGTTGTTTGAAATTTGTAAAATTTTATAATTTGATAATAATATATATTTTTGGTTTTTTTTTCATTCATTTGTGTATTCGTTATTTATTTTATATATTTATTACGGAAATCAGTGAAATTTTTTTTTTTTTTTAATCTTTCCATTCGTTTGAATTTCTTCTAATTTAATATGAATTGTTTTGTGTTCTTACGAATTTATCCTGAATTGGTTACCCTTTGAAGGCGAAAAAAGTACACTTTGCTTCCTGTATTTTATCCCATATGGACTGTGGCGCCTGTCATTGTAATAAAGTAAATAAAAATAAATGTTATTTATTGTTTAGTGTGGCCAACACAGCGAAGCGAGCATTTTTAATTTGGCTCTCAGTGCTCCTATTTAACAACTCTGTAACCGGCTTATCAGCACTCGGAACGTCCTTGGTGATCGCCGGGGTATTGTTGTACAATCGAGCTCAAGAATACGACAAACTGAAGCTCACGACTCTCAGGCTTCAGAAATCAGCAAAAATCAACTTACAATGACGCTAGAATATCGAGCTTGAAACATTCTACTAGGATTAAGAAAATACTGTTTATAACAGTCTTTGAAACAGGATTAGTATTTATAAATCAAGGCGTATTTAATACCCGTGTTTTATTTATTGTACGTGAAATTGTTGACAATTAACCTCACTGCACAATATCAAAGCGACTTTTGTCGAAAATACGACTGACTCAGTTGTTGAAACATTCTATCATGAATTATAAAAAAAATACGAGTAACTTAATTAGGGAAAATTTCGATTGGCGATAAGGCATAATTTATCAACTTCATTTATTATTTAATTTTATATCAACTTGCCTACCTTGCATTTTGTTTTCTACGAGTCAAACAATTTTCTGTATGTATAATATTATCATAAAGGTCAAAACAATTTTAACCAATTAAATTTGTTTACTTTTCTCTTACTTCCGAATCGAAATTCTTATGCAGGGTGTGTAAATTTTTTAAGTAATTTTTCTGCTTTCACCCTAAAGTTTTTTTCGAATGCCCAAAAAAATCTTTAAATTTGAGCCAATTCGGTTAATATCGGTGATAAAAAAATGACCCATGGCCTCGCTGAATGCGACATATAATTTCCAAAGGACTTTTCAATGCTGAACATGGACTTGGCTTTCGTCTGTTGCTACCAGGTCTAGTTTAATGTTCTCAAAATTATTATATTCTCAAAAAAGTGAAAAAAGTACGAAAAATTTATTTAACTTTCGATGAACTGCAATTCAGGATATATTTACTTTTTTGTCCAAAAAGTATAGGTCGATTTTTTTTCATAGGGAATAATTCTTGACATCAGATGTTAAATTGTGGAAGACAAGACAGTCACTCAAATTTCATTCGTTTCTGAATTGCATAGAATTGACAAACATAAGACAGTCAATCATATTGTTACTTATTTAAGAATTATGAATTTTAATTTGTTAAAAAAAATTTTTTTGAATTAAAAACTTCCGTAATCAATAATAAATATAAAATCATTTGTTTAAATAATTTTAAAATCACTTAAATAATGCGTCGTTGTTCAAGTTTGTAGTTTACCTAAAAAAGCTGAAGAAACATGTTATCTCTGCAACTTTTCAAAAGATTTTAATATTTTGAAATACTAATTTGTTTTCTAAGAATACTCGTACATGTTTAAATAAATTTAAATTATTTCAATTGATTATAATTTATGAAAGAATTAATAATGTCTAGAAAATATGTTAATTTTGCGACTTAACTGAAAAAAAAACAAATGTTAAAACAATTTAAGATAATTGAAATAATTGAGAATTACTTAATAAACCGCAATATCAGGTAATTGTTTCGAAATTCGTCTCTTAGGTTTACATTTTTTTAAATAATAATTTGGCTATTCCACTTTATGTCGAAACTTTTTTTCAGTTGAAAATTCACGTGTTTTACTGAAAACTCGTATTTTTCTAAAAAAAAAATGAATCCTGTTAGTTGATAATTATTTGTTTTAACTGGCAATGTAGCTATTTAATGTTTAATTGAAAATTCATCTCTTGGTTGAAAATTATTTTTTTTTAACTGATATTTTACGTGTTCCACTTTTGATTTAAGATTTTTGTTTAAGCTGAAAAATGAATGTATTTTTATGGAAATTTGTTTGTTTTTTTTTTTGTACAAAATTAATGTTCTTGGTTTATTTTTTTTAACTCAAAATTTACTTAATCTAGTTTTAATTTTTTTAACTATTCCACTTTAGGTTGAAACTTCTTTTCAGTTGAAAATTCATATTTTGGTTGAAAACCCGTATTTTTCATAGAAAATTAATCCTGTTAGTTAGTAATTATTTGATTTAACTGAAACTGTAGCTGTTTAATATTAGCTTGAAAATTCATCTCTTAGGTTGAAAATTATTATTTCTTAACTGATATTTTACGTGTTCCACTTTTGGTTTAAGATTTTTGTTTTGTCTGAAAAATTCATGTATTTTGAAGGAAATTCGGTTTTTTTTTAGAGAGAATTAATCTTCTTGGTTGATTTATTTACTGAAAATTTATCTCCTGACTCAATAATGATTATTTTTTTTAACTGAAAATCGAAATATTCAAAGCTTGGTTCGAAATTTATTTTATTTTCATTTTAAAACTCATGTATTTTGTAGAATATTTATCTTTTTCTGTTGAAAATTAATCTTTTTTGTTTAGATTTTAATTATTAAAGTTGAAGATTCATAATTTTAGTTTAAACTTGATCACTTTGTTGGAAAATTCGATTTTTTTGTTGGAAAATTGACTTTTTTTAACTGAAAATCTAACTTAGTTGGCAATTAATTCTTTAACTAAAAATTTACTTAATCCAGCTAAATATCCCATTATTTCAGTCGAAAATGCATATCCAATTGAAATTTCTTTTTCAACTGAAAATTTAAATATTCAATGTTTGGTTGACAATGATTGTATTTTTGTGAAAATTCGACTTTTTTTGGTCGAAAACAACTCTTTGTTGAAAATTCATCCTTTTTATTTTAAATTTAACTATTCCAGTAGAAGATTTATAATTTAGTTTAAAATTCCTCACTTTGTTGGGCAATTTAAGTATTTTGTTAAAAATTCGATTTTTTTTAGTTCATTTTTTTCTAACTGAAAATTTAACAATTCCATTTTTGGTAGAAAATTTATATTTTTTAGTTGAAGATTCGTATTTTTGGGTACAAAGATTGTATCATCTTCGTGCAAAAATGGTTGATTATTCCATAATTTTATTTCAAAATTCATCTCTATGGTCGAAAATTTCAATATGCAATTTTTAGTTTCAAATCAATGTATTTTCCTAAAACTTTATTTATTTTTTGTTCTAAAATATATCTTCTTTGGTGAAAAATAATCCAATTGTATTTTTCATAGTTTTAAATAATTTTGTTTTTAAATGAAAATCTAAATATTCAATAAGTATTTGGTTGAAAGTTCATGTATTTAGGTGGAAATTCGTCATTTTGGTCAAAAATATATCTTCTTTGTCGAAGTCATTTTTTTAAATATATTCAATTATTCCCGTAGAAGAATCATAATTTGAGAATTTTCTAGAATTTCGGAACATATGGAACGATTTTACAGGGCCTATTAGGTTTTATGATATTTTAAAAGACTCCAGGATTTTATCAGATTTCCAAAGTTTGTAGTGAGTAATGGATTTTAAAGCTCTCAATGTATTTGAACACATTTTCCGGAATTTCAGGAAATTTCATCATAAAATTTCACGGGATTCTTTAATATTTTAGTGTATTTTAAAGAATTCACTCTTGTTTAAGCGAAGTATTTTGTAAGAAGCATTTGACATATTTTAGGAAATTTTAAAAGATTCCAAGAAATTTTTATTTGATATCAATAATTTGAAGATATGTAGCGATTTTACAAGACCCATAAGGTTTTATGATGTTTTAAAACATTTCACTGTATTTTGTAAGGTTTTCGAGGATTTAAATGATTGTAAGGGTTTTTTATTCAGGATAGCCGCGGGACCGGGAAACCCGGGAAATGACAGTGAATTTTTTTTTTGCCGGGAATATTACAAATTTGTAGAAGAAAAATCTGTCCACGTTCGATTTCAACAGTTTTTAAATAATTAGTTGAACTTTTATGTTTTTAAATAATATTATTATTACAAATTTTTATTTTAACCTCACATTTTTAATTTAAAGAATTTTTAAATGCTTTCTTAAAGAATGAGCAAATAAAAAATAAAAGCCTTTGATGCTGAAAATTTTGGGATAAGAAACATTTTAATTTGATAAATAAGTTTTTTAAATTTACCTGTACTGTAAGTTATAAAAAGTGAACAAAAACGATTTTACAAAAATGATTTAAAATCAATTCAAAATTTCAGAATTTTCAGATTTTAACGTTAAAACTTAAACGGTTTCAATTTCAAAGTCTTAGTGATCAAACAAATGTGAACGTATGACTGAAAGTTTATAAACTATTTTCAACTTAAAAATAACTTCATAATAATAGATTCTTAATTAAAGGCTTTTATTAAATTAAAAATATTGTTTCAGTCTAAATTATTCACTTGTTAATCCATTCAATTTGAAATTTTTAATTTCAAAAAAGATTAATTATTGAATATTTAGCAATATTTGAATTTTTATTTAAGACAAGTAAATTGAAAATAAATATTTGAAAGCAAAGAATCTTTAACTGAATTGTTTGACATAGAAAGCGTGGAATCGTTAAAATTTCGAAGAGCCTTTAAACTTCTTAAACTTCTTGAATCTTTTTTGAAAATTTTGTTTGAATCTTTGAAAAACTTTTTAAATATTCTCTTAAAATAATTTTTCAAAATGAAAAATAGTTTTTAATTTTCCTATTAATCTTAAGAAAATGTTTTTATTTTTTTGAAGCCCTTCACAATTCTTGAAAAGAATCTAATTTTTTTGTTTAAAATCTGCAAAAATCTACATTTTGTTTTATATTAGGCTATAATTTTAAGTTTTACATTAAGTTTCAATCTTTTCAAAACGTGTACATACTCGTATCTCTTAAAATTACTAAAATTTCGCTGACAAATAAAAAATGTTCAATTGTTATTTATACATCCAAATTGTGAAGAAACGTTCTAAAATTTGCAGAATTTTCTGAAAATTGTAGAAAAAAATCAAATAGTTTTGACAGATATTTAGAAGTTCTGAAAAAATTTCCAAACTAATTTTAAATTTGAAACAAATTTAAAACATCTTCTAGATTTCTAAAGATTTAAGAAGTGTTCAGTTAAAATTTTTTTCAATATTTCATTTTTCTAGCTTAAAATTCCTTAAAATTATATAATTTTGAAATTTTTAAAGTTCATTGATTGATTTTTCAATTTAGAGCATTGAAAATGATAACGTGGATTTATATTTTTTCATATTGAAAAATGTTATTACCTTTAATTTTATACGCGTAAATTATTGAGCATTTGATACATTTTTTAATTTAAAACTTTTAAATTTCAAATTTAAAAGTTCAAAATTTAACAGTTCCACTTTGAGTGCTTTCATTTGTAGCTCAGTTTTTAGTACCTCAATTGGAAATTTTTTTAGCTTTAGTGTTCCATTTTTTGCGGGATTGGATTATATTTTACTGAATTTTAAAGGCTTCAAACATTTAAAAAGTTTTGAAATTAGTTTTCCATAATATTAGTTTAAAATTGATCTCTATTTAACTATTCCATTTTTTGTTAAAAATTGAAATGATCCTTTTTAGTTGAAAAATACGTATTTTTTTAATAAAAAATGTAATCTTATCGGTTGAAAATTAAGTTTCTAAATAAAAATTTACTTAATCCCGGGGAATATTCCATCATTTTAGTCGAAAATTCATATCTTTCTTGGAAATTTAATGTTTTTAACTGAAAATTTAATTATTTAATAAGTATTTGGCTGGAAATTCGTCTTTTTTGGGCAAAAACACATCTTCTTTGTGGAAAGTTCATTGTTTTTTTTTAATATTCAACTATTCCCATAGAGGATTCATAATTTGAGTTCAAAATGTATCACTTTGCTGCAAAACAAAACTATTACGTTAGATTTTTTTTTCTTTTTTGAAATTTTTTTTTTTTTCAACTAAAAACTTTACTACTCCATTTTGTGTTAAAATTTATCTTATTTACTTGAAACTGCTACAATTCATTTAAAAAATTAATCTTTTTATCGTTGAAAATTGAATTATTTGGTTAAAAATTCACCTATCATTTAAAAAAGTTACTTTCACAAATGAAAAAAAAAGTTAATTAATTTTAAATATGAATAGTATTATTTTCATACATTCAGATATTTAAAAGAACTGAAAAAAAATATTTATAATAAACTCACCAAATTACATACATATTCAGAGACTATTTTAAAAAACTGCGAAATACTTGAATGACTTCCTACTATGAAGAATTAAGTCTGAAAAAATCTTGAGAAACCTGGAAAAACTTAGAAACTGTCGGGGAATTTTTCCATGATTTGAAAAGACACCCTTTATGAAATCCGTGGCCTTAAAAATGAGATTCCGCAAAGATATCAAATAATCAGTATAATAAGAAATAAGAGTCGTCAAGATCGAATTTTAAAACACCGCAAAGATCACGACCGCAGGATAGAAAGGAAACTGGACTTTCTTTGAAATGAAATACCATTCTTAATGTCACATCTAAAGAAAAAGCAATTTATTTTGCTTGGTTATCATTCCTCTTTTTTCTTAATATCATAAAGCGTACTTACAATATAAAATATAGAACGATACACTTGAACAAGTATCATAAGATATTTTCATAACCGTTTGTTATCAAACGCGTAGATATTATGGAATGGTAATTTAATTTAATTCCTAATATCTTACATTAATCTTGCAAAAGTAAGTGTCAATATTTACTGTTTCCACAAAATCAATTTCAAGACAAATTAGAAAACACATAATTGAGATGCTCATTTGAAGTAACAATACCCATTATTCATTTTTTATTCTATGTACAAAAACATCAATTTTAAATTAAGTTCCTATTTACTGGTGTTTCCTTAAAAACAATTTCAATGTCTTTAATTTTTTCCAGAAATAATTTAATTATCCTAGAAAAACTTAGACGCTTTATGCGTTGAAAAAAATTAATTAACATTTGCATAGTCACATGATTATTAAAAATTGACTCTGTCTAGTCGTTTCGAAAGTCTAGTCACACGACGAAAGACATTGTACAAAATTAGGTACATTTCTATCTTACTTGCAGAATTATCTAGAAAATTCCTCTCAAATTACAGAATTAAAAAAACATAAGAATTTAACTGCCTGCAGTGAATCCAATATTCCAGAATTTTGTTTCCCTTATTGAGAAGCTTTCAGCGCCTGTTCAAGATCAGCAAGAAGATCCTTTTCAGTTTCGAGACCAACTGAGAGCCTGATTAGTTTATCCGTGATGCCCAATTTAGCCCTTTCGTCTTCCGGAACAGATGCGTGAGTCATTATGCATCTAAACAAAAAACAAGTAATTCAATTTTTATTTTTATTACTTATCGCTTTAAAATCTCAAAAATTAGGGTCATCCATAAACTATGTTACCAATATTGGGATATTTTAGACCCTCCGTTCGCGAACAAAACAGTTCGCTATGCAGTATTTTTGACCGCAAAGAATTTAAAAAAAAGGTGAAATTTTCATCCAAAATGCATGAATTTTCCAAAAAGCAGTTGTATTTTTCAACCGATCCTATGAATTGTCAACAAAAAAGTCAATTTTCTACCAAGCACTTAATTTTTCAAATAAATTTTTAAACAAATAGTTGAACTTTCTGCCAAAAAAGTTGAAAATAGTATTTTTTGGCAGAAAGTTATCCTTCTGGATTCAAAAATTATTATTTTTTAAACTAAAAATTTACTTAATCTAATTGAATATTCCATAATTTTAGTTGAAATGCCATCTATTAGGCTACAAACTTTTTTTTTTTTAATTGGAAATTTAACTATTCGATGCTTGGTAGAAAAAGTATCTTTTTTACTTAAAGCTTATGTATTTGCTGAATACTCGTCTTTTTTTTAAAAATGCATCACTTTGTTGGAAACCTTAATTATTCTGTTGAGCATTCGATTTTTATGGTTGAATTTGTTTACTAGAAATTTAACTATTCCACTTTTGGTGGAAATTTCATCTTTTTTAATTGATTTTTTTTTGTAAAAAAATTTTATCTTGTTTGAAAATTAATTTTTTAACTAAAAATGTACTTAATCCAGTTATTCAACTCTTACGTATAAATTTAATGTTTCTAATTCAATATTTAACTAATCCAGTTGATTATTCCATAATTTAGTTGAAAATTCATCTTTGGCTGAAAAGTTTTTTTTGAACGAAATTTTTAATATAAAATGTTTGGTTGAAAATGAGTATATTTTTGAGAAAATTCTTGTTTTTTGGTCGAAAATAAATACACCTTCTTGAAAAATCATCTACGTTGTTTAAAATTTAAGCATATATCCTAGTAGAAGATTCATCATTTTAGTTTTTAATTCATCAGTTTGCTGGAAAATTTAAATATTTTGTTGAAAATTTGATTTATTATTTTGAAAAGTGATTTTTTGTTTTAACTGACAATTTAACTATTTCATTTTTTGTTGAAAATTTATTTTCTTTATTTAAAAATTCATCTTTTTTGGTAAACAAAATTAATCTCCTTGGTCGAAAATTAATCTTTTAACTAATAATGTACTTAATCCAGTTTGAAATTCCATCATTGTTGGTCGAAAATAAAACTTCTTCGTTGAAAATTGATAGAATTGGTAAAATATTCGAACACGAAGAAGAATTTAAAAAATAGTTGAATTTTCATCAGAAATACATGAATTAAAAAAAACAGGTGTATTTTCCACCAGACACTATACATTCTAAACAAAAAAGTTAATTTTCTACAAAGTAGTTAATTTTTCAAATAAATAGTTCAATTTTTAACTAAATAGTTTAATTTTTTACCAACATAGTTAAAATTTCAATCAAATAGTTGCACTTTAAACTAAACCAGTAGAATTGAACCAAAAAATAGATAAATCCACAGCCAAAAAGATTAATTTTGTACCCAAAAAGATAAATTTTCAATAAAATGGATCAATTTTTCACCCTACACTATGAATTTTTAACAGAAAGTTGAATTTCTACCAAGTAGTTAACTTTTCAAATTAATCGTTTAATTTGTAACCAAATAAATAAATTTTTTACCAAAATAGTTGAATTTCCAAACAAAAAGATGAATTTTTAAACAAAAAAGGCGTCTTTTCTACGAAATATTTAATTATTAACAAAAAAGTTAATTTTCCACTACATAGTTTGATTTTTTAAGCAAAAAGAAAACGAATTTTCCACAAAGCAGTTTAATTTTCGAAACAAAAACTCTAATACTTGCCATTTCATCAAAAAAAATATTTAAATTTTAATTAAAAAAACAGTATAATTTAACCCAAAAATTTCTTTTTAACAAAGTAATTAATCTTTAAACCAGGTAGTTGGATTTTCAGACAACTAAAATTAATTCACAATGACTAGTGTAATTGATGATATTTCATTAAAAACAGTTTTTAATTTGAATAAAAAACAATTGAATGCAATAAAAAAGTACGAATTTCCAACAAAATAGTTCAATTTTGAACCAGAGATTATTTTTCAACGAAAAAAAACAGAATTTTTAACTAAAAAGATTAAATTCATAACAAAAAACATGAATTTTCAATAGAATACTTAGATGTTCAACTAAAATAGATGAAATTTACACCAAACAGTTGAATTTTTATCTAAAAAAAGATAAATTTCCAAATAAAAATGTAGTCATTAAATTTTCATTATAAAAAAGTGAATTTTCAACGAACAAAGAAACGAATTATCAACAAAACAGTAACATTTTGTATCAAACAGATGAATCTTAAATTAATAAGATAAATTTTCAACAAATTAGTTGAACTTTCAACCAAGTTCTTAAATTTTTCACCAAAAATATGAGTTTTTAACAAAACAGTTGCATTTTTTCACGTAGTGCTCACACACACGCGAGAATTTTTTTTCCAGAAATTTGACTTTTATCACACAAATATTTATCAAAATTTCAATTTTTGAAATATAGCAAAAAAAACTTCCTGCGTTTTACTTTCAAAATAGCATAGTTTCAAGAAAAAAATTGACATTATAACGAAATTTGAAGAAAGTATATTTAGTTTACAGTTTAAATTTATGATTTTTCATGAAACTCATAAAATCAAATAAGTCAGTTTTGACCGACTAAAATAAAGTGAAAAAAATCTTTTTATGAGAAAAACTGTATTTTCTTTTAATGTATACTAATTATTACTAATTAATAATGATTAGTAATAAATAATAATAATGAATTATTGCTAATAATTGTTAATTAATTATTTAATTACTCTATTAATCATTCCATTAATAATTAGTTCCATTTTAAACCGTTTCTACGAAGATGCGTATACGCAAAGTTAGCGTGGGTCCATAAGACCCAGTGACCAAAAAACAAAACTAAAGGAAAATTCTTTAAAACGGGCAAAAAACAGATATTCTTAAAACAGGGGAAAAGAGGGTATTATTAGGAAGAGCGTGAAAGTCTGTTATTTCAAAATTGATTAAGTTCTTATTGAACTAATCGTTGTAGGGAAACCTTTCGCAAACATTACTTCCACTGAACCCCCCCTCCCAAACTTTTACCAACCGTAGTTTTTTGCCACCCCCCCCCCCTCCTAAAATTGGTAACGTAGTTTATGGAAGATTTCAAAGACAGAAAGTTGAAAGTCCTTTTCTCTATTTCTAAAATGATCAGAAAGTGTAACGACTTTAAGAATATTTGCAATTTCACTTACGGTAATTCAGCAAGTGACTCGTAACCTCCCAGCGACTCTGCCAAAATAAATACCTTCAAAGCTTTTAAAAATTTATGGGAATCGCCCTTGATGTAAAATGTAATCATACCACTGTGGCCTGTGGTTTGTTTTAATGCTAATTCATACTGTGGATGTGTTGGAAGATCTGAAATAATAAATTTGCATCTCAAGTAAATTAAATTCTAAATCAAATTTAAAAAAAGAATAATTAGTTTTTTTAAAATTGGTGAATTGGATTTTTAAAAACTCACAAGGGTGAATCACCTTACTGACAAAGGGGTGATTTTCTAAAAATTTAGCTACTGCTATTCCGTTTTTCATGTGCTGTTGCATTCTCACCTCCAAAGTTTTAAGACTTCGATTGACTAGAGAACAGTCAAATGGAGATGGAACTATTCCCATTGCTGAAAATATAATAGAAAATTATTATGGGCAATATTTCTCATTGAAGAACAAACTCAAAAATAAACAATTCTTTATTTTAATTTTATTTTATTCAAAAGTACCATTTTGAATAAAACGCAATCTCTGCTCCAGATCCTCTCTTTTCGTAATGGTCGCTCCCATAATTACATCTGAGTGCCCATTCATATATTTCGTTAGCGAATACATAACAATATCAGCACCAAGATCCAAGGGTCGCTGAAATAATTTACCATCTTAAATTACAAAGAGTGTCTAGTGAAACGGAAAATCGGGAAACCCCCAATTTTTTTAAATTTAAAATCGAGAATTTTTGTCTGCTATCGCAAAATCAACTTTTTTTACTGTATCTTCTTTTTATTGTTTAGTCGAGAATCAGAAAGTGGAAAATCTAATTCCTTCAAGTGTCGTGACAGCATCAAAGTTTTTCGATGATTTGCTACCATTTTTTTAAATGTTAATTACAGGCCTCGGACTCAATATTCTAATGGAATTATTTGACACTTTTTTGAGCAAGGAAACTAATTGGATACTGTTTCGAAAAAATGGCACTATTTCATCACAATTGTCAGATTACGACACTACTCCTTTTCTTTTCCTTGAAAAATATTGATTTAGGGATCTTACAGTTTCTTATTAATTAACAAAGCAATTCAACTTTTAAGAAAGTAGTTGGATTTTCAATAAAATAATTCAATTTTAAACCGAAAAGATGAATTTTCAACACAGAATAATTTTCTACCAAAAACGATGAATTTTCAACAAAAATATATAAACATTTAACCAAATGGTTGAAATTTCAACCAAGAAGATTACTTTTCTACCAGGAAGGACGAATTTTAAATACAATACATACATTTTTAAACAAATAGTTGAATTTTCAGTCAAGAAGATTAATTTTATACGAAATTAAACGATTTTTAAACAACTTAGATAAAGCAACTGAATATTTTCAACAATGGATGTGATGTTGGTACAAAAATGTTTAACAAAAATACAGTACTTAAATTTCCATTTAAGCGAATTAATTTCTGATTTTAAAATTAGCGATCTTTTTACCTAACAGTTTAAGTTTGAACAAAATAATTGAATTCTCTACTAAACTGTTGATTTTTAAGTCGAGCATACGAATCTTCTACAAACTCGTTAAATTTTCAACTCAAACAGATTAATTTTTAACCTAAAAAGTGAAATTTTTTCAGAAAGAGATGAATGTTAAAGCCAAAACAACGAATGTTTAACAAAAGTTGCAATAGTTGATATTACGAAAAAACACAAATTTTAGTTTCAAATAAAAAACAGATTAAAAAAAAAGAATTTTCAACAAAAAAATCAATCCTTAAATAAACCAGAATAATTTTTAAGCCAAAAGTTGCATTTTTAATTGAAAAATTGATTTTCTACCAAAAGACGAATTTGAAATGTAAAAAAATGTATTAAATCATTTGATGTTAATTGTTTTTTTGTTTACTAGCATAAATAAAATCGATATTTTTGTAATATTTATTTTTATTTGTCAATCGTGAAAGAAGCTATTAACATAAAATTATTCAAAAAGATGAATGTTCAATAAAATAGTTGAATTTTGAAAAACAAAAATTTTTAGTCAAGAAAGATATACAATTTTATTCAAATTATAGAATTTTCAAGCCAAAAAGAAAAAATGTCAACAAAAGTACCACTTTTTAACATAATTTTTAAATTTCCAACAAAATAATTTAATTTTGAAGCAATAAATAAAATTTTTAACGAAAACAAACGACAAACTTATGAATTTTCAAACAAAAACATGAACTTTTAAGAAAGTAGTTTAACTTTCAACTAAGGAGTTTAATTTTCATCCTAAAAAGCTGAATTCTCAACGAAAAATGTAATACAGTGATTAATATTTTAAAAAATAGTTTTAATTTCCAACAAAAACGATTTTTCAACAAAATACTTGAATCCTTAACTTAAACAGCATAATTAAAAAATCCGTTGCATTTATAATTACAAAAATTAATTTTCTAACACAAAACACGAATTTTGAAGTTTCGCTATTAAGTGGAAATACGAGAGAGGGGAAGTCAGCGAAGCCTGTAATAAGCAAATTGGAATTTAGATAATTTATGAGCTAAAGAAGAACATTTTAAATATTAGAATAGTGAATCTGAAACGTGTAACTATATAAGAATCTGGTCAATTCAAGAAAATTTAACAAAAATAGTGCAAATGTTAACGTTTTATGTTTAATTAAAATAAAGTCTAGTATAATAAATATTTTAAAACTTTGAGAGTTGACAGAGAAACCGATACTCTGAGAAAGGCGACCCGAACTCAAGAGAAAAAGATATCAAGGTCTATGGCTTAATGTCTCTGTTTGTTAAATTTTAAAAAACGAAAATTAGAGACGCAATATTAACAAGAAAATTTGTGCAAAAATTATTTTTGAACAAAAAGGCTCAAACATATTGTGAATCCAAAACTGGATAAATTCCAGTTTCAACTCGGAATTTGTTAAAAATAGAAAATTCCTTCTTCAAATCCGGAATTTTAATACTTTTCGAAAATCTTCCGTTTCCAAAAAGAATTCGAATTTTCGGAAAATTCCCTGTTCCAATTTATAATTTTAATCTTTCTCGAAAATATCCAGTTTCAACTTAGAATTAGAATTCATTCTAATAAAAAATTTCCTGTTTCAGCTTAGAATTTATTAAAATTTTAACATTCCCTGTACCAAGAAGAATTATAATTCTCTCGGATAAATACCAGTTTCAATTCAGAGTTGGTTAAAATTTGAAAATTTTCTGCTTCAACTCTGAATTAGAATTCTTTGAAAAAATTTCCTGTTCCAATTCACAATTTTGTTCCTTTTCGAAAATTTTCAGTGCTAGATCGGAATTTGTTCAAATTTGAAATTCCCGGTTATTATTCTGAATTATGTTATGTTAAATTATTTTAATTTTAAATAGTTAAAAAATCTTAAAATGCTTCGAAATTCTATTTCAAGATCTTAAAACATCTACATGTTGTTTCGATTTTTTTCAAATTCAAAAATATTATTAAAAGTGTTTCACAACTTCTAAATATCTTTTAAAATTATTCGAATTTAAAGGAATTAAAAAAAAATCATTTTCAATTTTCCTAGCAATCATAAAAACTGTTATTATTAAAAAGTTTCTAAATTTCAGGTTCGAAATCTGCCAAAATCTATATTTGGTCATAATAGCCGGGCTTTATCGGTACACGTGGACACTTTGTTTAAATTATTTGAAATCATTTCAAGTTTTTAATTAATTTTGATTTTTTTTTAAACTTCTAAATATTTCTTCAACTAACTCGATTTTTTCTTAGAATAATAGGTGTTCAATTGTTATTTATACATCAAAATTTAAGAAGTTGACTTACAAATTAAATGTTTCTAAATAGAAAAATTAAAATTGTAATGTTAAAAGTTTAGTTTTTTTGTTCCGTTTTGTGTATTTTATTTATAGCTATTAATTTTAAATGTATAATAAGATATTTCTAAATATTAAGTAATTGTCCTTTTTTTCTAATTTAAAAATTTTAAATTACTTGGTTTAGGAATGGAATGTTTTAGACTGAAATTTATAAAAAAGCCTTTAATTATAAATATATTATTTAAAAGTTATTTTAAAATTTAAAATAGTTTATAAAGTTTCAATAGGGCGTTTACATTTGCTTAAGACTTTCCTATTGAAACAGTTTAATTTTTAACGTCAAAATCTAGAAGTTCTAAAACTGTGAACTGATGCTGAATGGTTTTTACAATCAATTATTATTTATTTTTAAGATTGTAAAGTGCAGTTCAAATTTTAAAATCATTAATTAATTCATATTTACAGTTGATCAACTAAAAATTTTTGTTATCAAAAATCTTCGATTTTAAACATTTATGATTTATAAATGTTTACGTCTTTAAAATTGGATTTTGAAATTCTTTTAATTCAAATACGCATTCTAAACTGAATGATATCATAATTAAAAAAATTACAGTTTAACTAATTTAAAAAAAACGGTTGAAATCTAAGTTGGACGGATTTTTTTTCTAAAAATTTCTAAAACTCCCGGTCAAAAAATAAATTCACGATCATTTTCCAGGCTTTCCCGGTCTCATAAAATTTTCGGTCATTTCCCGGTCCAGCGGTCACGCTGGAAGAATTAATTTTTGACATAATTTAAAAACCAATAACAATTCCAAAAAAAATATAGTAAAAAATAGTGCCCATTTTCGTGAACTTATTAAAGAAATAACGCTTCCTTTTCCTTTTTCGTTCTATTTATTTTCAATTTGATGGTAAATTTTATAAGCAAAAATTTGGAACACCCACAATGGCCGTTTAATCAAAGACAGAAATTCCTGCTAATTTCCCCGTTTTTTCCCGGTTTGCAAACATTTTTTACGGTCAATGAAATTTAAAAAATCGAACACTAAAACTAAAAATTCATCCATTCGAAGTAATAAAAACTGGACTGCAAATAAAAGCACTCAAAGTGAAATTCTTGAATTTTAAACTTTGAAAATTAAAATTTAAAAGTTGTTTCATTCAATAATTTTGTATTTAAATGCTCTTACACGTATAAAATATAAGCTACTAACACTTTTCATCTGAACAATTTTAAATTAACAACAGTTAAACTGCCAAATTACAAATTTTAAACTTATATAAATTATAGAATTCAACCATTCAGATTCAATTCCAAAAATATAAATCATCGTTATTATTTTAAGCAATTTTAAATTATAATTCCAGTTCAGAATAGGTTCAAAATGGAAAATTACCTGCTTAAATCCGGAATTTAAATTCTTTTCGAAAAATGCCCATGTTGAAAAAATCCAATTTTCCATTGAAAATTGTTATTCTCCTGGATAAATTCCAGTTCCAATTCATAATTTAAATTTTTTTCAAAAATATCCCGTTTCAACATAGAATTAGACTTCATTCTATTTAAAAATTCCCTGTTCCAAGAAAAATTATAATTCTTTTGGATAAATACAAGTTTCAACTCAAAATTGGTTGAGATTAGAAAATTCCCTGCTTCAACTCAGAATTAGAATTCCTTGAAAAAATTTCCTCTTCCAATTTATAGTTAAATTATTTTTATTATAAATAGTTTTAAAATCCTTCAAATGCTTTCAAATTTTCTTTCAAAATCTTGAAACATCTCCATGTTGTTTCAAATTTAAATATATTAGTAAAAGTTTTTAAAAACTTCAAAATCTTTTAAAATTTTTCGAATTTCAAATCATTTTTTAAAATAAAAAAATCATTTTCAATTTTTTTAACAACCTTAAAAAATGATATTATTCTTTTGAAGCCTTAAAAAGCTTTTCAATTTCTTGTTCGAAATCTGCCAAAATTTACGTTTTGTTTTAAATTAGGCCATGGGTTATTTGCACCGAAATTTTTGTACGAATAGCCGAATTTTGTCGTTACACGTAGACACTTCGCTTCAATTATTTGAAATAATTTCAAATTAATTAATAATTTTTAAAATCTTCTAAATATATCTTCAACTTACTGGAATTTTTTCTAAGAAAAACAGGTCTTCAAGTGATATTTATACATCAAAATTCAGCAATTTGACTTACACATTATTTTTGTTTTGAATAGAAAAATAATCTGGGAATTGTGAACTAATGTTAATTATTACCGATCATTAATCAATAATCAATTATTATTTTTTTTTAATCTTAAAGTAAAATTCAATTTAAAAAATCACTAGGTTCTTTATATTCAGAGTTGATCAACTAAAAATGTTTGTTATCAAAACTCTTCGATTTTAAGCGCTTCTAATTTTGAAAAGTTTAAGTCTTTAAAACTGCATTTTAAAATTCTTTTAATTCAAATGTACGCTTAAAAATCTAAAATGGTAACTTTTTAAAGTGAAAGATTTTCGAATTACGCATTCTAAACTGGATGATATCATAATTGAAAAAGATCACAATTCAACTAATTATTTTAAAAGACGGTTGAAATCAAAGTTGGACGAATTTTTTATTATAAAAATTTGTAAAATTCCCGGTCAAAACAAACATTCATGGTCATTTCCTGGTCTCATAAAATTCCCGCTTTTCCCGGTCCGATAGGATAAAGAGAAAACTGAATTTAAAGTAACTATATCACATTTAATATTTAATTTTATCAAATTCATATAGGAAATAATTACACTTTTATATGCTGATCTTTGTCGTTTCAAACAATTATTAAAATATTTTTTAAATATTAAGATTTAAGACTTATACCAAAAATTAAACTCCAAACATGTTGGTCCCAAAGTATTATAAAAAAGACGGAGAAAAAAAAGTAAATAAGAGTGATCCTAATTCTCTCCCTCTTTTTTTCTTTGTTCTATTTTTATCTCTAATGAGCCGATTACAATGTTGTTCAGAAACATATTTCCCCTTTGTAAAATCTTTATATGCAATTCTTTTTTGCAGAATATAATGTTTTCAAATATGTTTTGTTTTAAACATCTGATTTTTGGATTCATAATATATTTAAGCCGTTTGGTTCAAAAATAATTTTTTGCACCAATTGTCTTGTTAATATGGCGTCGCTAATTTTCCTCTTAAAATTTTGGAAAAATTTGAAGAAATTTTATCTTTAGGAAAATAATAATAATCAAGTGAATATTCATTTTAACTAATTTGATAAAAGCTCCACGATTAGTTATTTAATATATTTTACCAACATATTTCTTTCGGCGGGAAAAATATTGAAAAAGACTAAATGTTCACAAATAATGGTGATAAGTTGATGCAATTTTATAAAAATTTACCTTCAAAATTATTCCAAGGCCATTGAAAAATGTTTCATACATGAGATTTTATTTAAATTTGAAGAAAAATGTGAAATATGCAATATCTTCTTGAAAAATTAACAAAATGACTTCATCTTGGCTCATTTTATAGAGAATTCCGTTAGCTTTCAACATATTTAAGAGAAAAAATTTCAACTCTCACATAATTAACAGCATAAGAATGTAAGAAATTATCGATAAATAGGTTGTGTCATACTCCTCATCGGCAATGTCATTTCGATTAATATTTATCACTTCAATCTATGATAAATAAATAGATGTTTTCCTTACGACATACATTTTGTATAACTATATAAAGTTAAATTTCCCATTTCTATACGTTAATTCGGGGAAAATGATAAAAAAACATCATTAAATAGATCGAGGGAAAAAATGTTATCGGAAAGAAACCAGGTAAAATAAATTTAAAAGAAGCATACCTGGAAGTAGCAAGTTAAAAAAGTGTTATCAACCACCAAAATTACGTCCGATCTGATCGATTTAATTCCTTTCGAAATTGCTTCTATATCAGCTAATCTCATAAGTGGATTAGTCGGTGTTTCCAACCAAACCATCTAAAACCAGAAATTTAAATTATTCAAATTTATATTTTAATGATAAACAAAATACTTTCTATATCATTTCAATACATGCAGCTAGACATTTTCATGCTTCTTAATCAGAAATTTTGATAAAAGTACGAGCCTTCCTCAAAGATTTATGAGGACAAAAAGCAAGTCTTGAACTCTCTTGTTAAAAACGTTACTATTATCTTCCTTTATCAGGAAAATAATACTCGCAACTGATAAAGAGCTTTAAACAAAAGTTTAGCAACATGCAATGTTGAATTTGCAATATTTACATTGAAAACGAGCCGATTATCCAAATCTCAATTGCCAAAGTCGCAATTAGATTTTGTTTATTACAGCAATTAGAATTTGAAAATTACCTTGGTGTTCGGCCTGATTGCATTCAGGACATTTTGTGTAATGGAAGCGTCAACCAGAGTGACCTTATTGCCTGGTTTGCATTTTTGCAAAAAGCGATTCGTGCCTCCATAAACATCATCTCCGCAGACAATATGATCTCCGGGCTCTAATATCGCTGTCAAGGCTGTGAGGGCACCGAGTCCAGATGAAAAAACAAGACCATGTTTTCCATTTTCCAGGGCAGCGAGGCAGGATTCAAGCACGTTTCGAGTTGGGTTCCCGCTTCTGCCATATTCAAAACCCTGCGAGCGATAATTAATAAAACTGATACACGGTGGCCGTTTTAATCGACGAAATAAATTCCCGGTCATTTCATGGATCACAAACATTTTTCCCGGTTAATGAAATTTAAAAAATAGAACACTAAAGCTAACAAATTTTCCACTTGATGTAATAAAAACTGAGCTGCAAATGAAATCACTCAAAGTGGAACTGTTAAATTTTGAACTTTTAAAATTGACATTTAAAAGTTTTTAATTAACAAATTTTGTATTCAAATGCTCAATAATTTACGCGTATAAAATTGAAGGTAATAACATTGTTGAATATAAAAATATATAAATTCACGTTATCATAATTTTAAGATTTTATTTCAAAATCTTGAGAAACCTAGAAGTTGGTTTAAATTGGTTTTAAATTAAAAATTATTTTGGAAATTTTTTCCGAACTTCTAAATATCTGTCAAAATGAATTGAATTTTTCTTACAATTTTTAGAAAATCCTGCAAATTTTAAAAAATTTCTTTACAATTTGGATGTATAAATAACAATTGAACATTTATTATTTGTAGGCGAAATCTGAGTAATTTTAAGAGATATGTAGAAGCTTTGAAAGGATTTAAACTTAATGTAAAACTTGAAATGATATCCTAATATAAAACAAAATGTAGATTTTTGCAGATTTTAAACAAAAAAATTAGATTCTTTTCAAGAATTGTGAAAGGCTTCAAAAGAATAAAAATATTTTTTTAAGATTCCTAGCAAAATTAAAAATAACTTTTGATGTTGAATAATTATTTTAAGAGATTATTTAAAAAGATTTTCAAATATTTAAACAAAATTTTCAAAAAAGATTCTAGAAGATTTAAAAAAAACTTTCTAAAATTTGCATGATAATTTTTATTCTTTTCGAAACTCCTAAATATCTCTTAAAATTACTCAAGTTTTTTCTAGAAATATTCATTTGTAAATTATACATCAAATTTAACAAATTTACTTACAAATTAAGCATTTTTCAAATACAACAATTAAAATTCTAACGTTCAAAGTTTAAAGGCTCTTCGAAATTTTAATGATTCCAGGTTTTCTATGTCAAACAATTCAGTTAAAGATTCTTTACTTTTAAATATTTGGTTTCAATTTACTTGTCTTAAATAAAAATTCAAATATTGCTAAATATTCAATAATTAATATTTTTTCTTAATTAAAAATTTCAAATTAAATGGATTAAAAATGGAATATTTTAGACTAAAGCAGTATTTTAAATTTAATAAAATCCTTTAATTAAGAATATAATAAAATAGTAAATAAATAAAATAGTTTATAAACTTTCAGTCACACGTGGACATTTGTTTAATGACCAAGACTTTCAAATTGAAACCGTTTAAGTTATAATGTTAAGATCTAAAAATTCTTAAATTTTGAACTGGTTTAAAATCGTTTTGTTCAGTTTTTATTACTTAAAGTACAGATACATTAAAAAATTTATTTATTTATTAAATAAAAATGGTTTTTATCAAAAAATTTTTAACATCAAGGGTTTTTATTTTGTATTTGTTCAAGTCTTTAAGAAAGCATTTAAGAAATCTTTAAATTAGAAATGTAAGCTTAAAAATAAAAATTTTTTAAATCCCGGTCAAACCAAAAATTCACTGTCATTTCCCGATTTTTACCTGAGTCAAAAAATTCCCGGTCATTTCCCGGTTTCCCGGCCCAGCGGCCACCCTGTGATAGTTATCAAAATCAGAGTTCTGAAGAGAGAATGTTCCTTTAAATAAGAGAACATTTTAGAGAATATACCCGATCAATAATTCCTTTCAAGAATTGATAGGAATTTTAATTTTTTCTCTTAAAAAAATACGAATAATAATGACAAAACTTACGTCTAAAATTTTACAATTTCATATTGTACTCATCCCCATTTCCCAGAGTTTTAAAAAACAGCTGAAGACTTTTAAAAAATTTGTATTACAAATGGTAGAGCAAATAGTTTTAAAAAACTGCTATGCAATTAAATATGCAAATGCAGATTTCTATATGATTAGAAGCAAAGGTTATTCACGAGAAGTTATTACTTTAAACGCAAAAAGCAACATTCGCAGTTTCAGACCTTCAGCAATTATATCGTATTTAAAAATGTTTTATAAACGTGAATCATTTTTTTTTAATGCTTGCAAAAATGAACACCTTTTTTTAAATAATTCCTGTTTGTTCCTAGGTTTTCATGAAACTTCGGCTTTTTCTCGTTTTTTCGCTTAAATACGAAATGAATTAATAGAACCCAATAAGAAAATTCAACTATTTTTCGTTGAAAGTTAGACATTTTTTATTGAAAAGTTTTTGGTTCAGAATTCATCACTCTTGTTTAAAAAAATTATTCTATTTATGTAGTTGAAGATTTCACTACTTTGTTGAAAATAGTTTTTTTTTTGGTTGCAAACTAATTTTTTTAAATAAACCATTATTTATTTTATCCATATTTTTGATTGATAAATTATCTAGTTTGTTGAAAATTATTTTTGTTTTTGAAAATAAATTTTTTTAACTGCAAATATATAACTATTTCATTTTGCTGTTGAAAATTGATCTTTTTTAGTTTAAAACTCAACTGTTTGATTGAAAAATAACTTTTTTGTTAAAAATTGATATTTTCAACAGTTTTGTTGAAAAATTGTCTTTATAGGTTGAAAATCCTCTTATTTTTGTAAAAAAATTAACTACTGAAATATTTATATTTTTTTACTAAAAATTAATATTTTAAACTGAAAACTTAACTATTTCAATTAAAGATTCATCATTTTAGCTAAGAATTCATCTCTTTAGTTAGAAATTCGTCTATTTTTGGTTGAGAACTTTTCATTATTTATCTTTATTGGTTTGAAATTTCAGAAATCTAGTTACCATTTTCTTCTCTCTTTGACTGAAATGAAATTATTCTATTTGGTTGAAAATTTCACTAGTCTGTTGAAAAGTCTTTTTTTTAATTAATTTTTTTAACTAAACAATTATTTAATCCATTAGTGGTTGAAAATTCAACAATTCGGTTGTAAATTTATATATTTTTCGGTTAATTCATAATTTTTGGTTGAAAATGATTGACTCAAAATTCAGCTACATATGCGACGATTAAACTACTTTGTTAAAAATGCATTTTATTAGTTAAACATCCATCTTTTGGATTGATAAATGATCTATATTGAAAATTATTTCTGTTTTTCAAAACCAATTTTTTAACTGCAATTTTATTTTTGAAAATTGATCTTTTTTAATTTAAAACTCAACTGTTTGATTGAAAATTAATTTTTTTGTTGAAAATTTATATTTCAACTGTTTTGTTGAATATTTGTCTGCATATATTGAAAATCATATTATTTTCGTAAAAACTTAACTATTGAAATATTTATATTTTTGTATTAAAAATTAATATTTTAAACTGAAAATTTAACTATTCCAGTTGAAGATTTTTCATTTTAGTTAAAAATTCATCTCTTTAATTGAAAATTCGTCTATTTTTGGTTGAGAATTTTTTTTAATGGTTTGAAATTTCAAAAATTTAATTACAACTTTTTCTCTCTTTAACTTAAAAATTGTTGGAAAATGAATCTTCTTAATTTAAAATTCAACTACATGGTTGAAAGTCGCACTAATTTGTTAAACATTTATTTTGTTTGTAGCACTTTCGTCTTTTTGATTAATAATTTATCTATTTTGTTACAAATTATTTTTTTTTAATTAAGTTTTTCAACTGCAAATTGAACTATTCAAGTTTTTGTTAAAAATTGATCGTTTTTAGTTGAAAATTACAATTTTTGTTAAGAATTCATATTTTTGGGTTAAAATTCAAACTTTCGGAAGAAATTCAACTATTGGAATATGATGATGTTATCCAGTTCTACTGCGCATGTTTTGGGTCAGCAACTTGCTTGGCATGAGCACGTCTAGCCTCGTCGATTCGAGTGCCAAAGAGTCCTGACGATTATCGCATCTGTTTACATTATCTATGAGGAGAGTTATGTAAATAAGACTACAATCGTATAGAATTTAGTTTTTTTTAAAGATTTATTAGATCTTAACATTTTTAAATGAATTCATCCTGTGACCTTTTTTTAACATTTTTTCAAAATTCTTATAGCTTTCAAGGAAATTAAAAAAGTTAACAATTTCAACTACAAGTTGTTTCTTTTTATTATAAGCATAAATAATGGAAAATTATCAATATTTAAAAGTTGATTTTCTTTTTCTTTTAGTTACATTTTCGACGACTACAACTTCTTTCAAATTTAACCTATTTTTGAAATCAAGAGTGATTGAAAATAAGGGTTTCATCCTGGGCTAATCATTTTGAAAGAAAAAATTACAATTTTAATTAATATTTTGGTTCATTTCTTAATGTTTATTTTTAAAATTATACAGCCTCAATTTTTTCGTAAATATCTGTTTTATTAGAATAATAAACAATATAAATTATTTACATTTAGAAATGTATTTTATTTTACTTTCATTTAAATTTTCGAGAAATTCCATTATTCTAATTTTAACTAACAAAACTTCTTTAAAAATCTGAAAAATTGCAAAATATGAATTCATCCTGTGCTTTTTTGGTAGAAAACATTAACATTTGAATTATTTTTGGAATTTAAGTAAAAGTATCGAAAATTTAAGAAATGTGTCCCAAGAATCATTAATTGTTTTAACAAATTCAGAGTTTGGCTATTTTTAACTTTTCGATGATTCTTTTCTATGAAATGTTGCAAATTTATAATAATAATCAATTACTTAAACAATTTTCATGAAAAAAGTCAGAGCCTGTCCACTTTTCAAGGAATAGACTTTGGCTACTTTTTAGCGAATAGGCTCTCTTTCCTGCGATACTTTGCAAATTTATCATAATTATTAATCATTTAAACAATCGTCATAAACACATTCAGAGTTTGGCTATTTTCGAAGGAATATTCTCAATTTGTTTAAAGAAGCAACAAAGCATGTATTTGTAATAAGTCTTTCCTACGTTACTTTGTACGTTTACAATAAATATTAATTATTTATACAATTTTCATAGACATATTCAGAGCTTAACTATTTTTCAAGGAATAAACACAATTTGTTTACGGAGTAAATTAAGATTGTCCATTCGATCGAATTTGCAACAACTTTTTCTTACGATACTTTTCAAATTTACAATAATGATTCATTAGTAAGACAATTTTAATAAACAAAGTCAGAGTTTGGCTATTGTTTTGCATATCAAAATATACACTCAACTATAAAATTTTTAATAATAAGTACAACTTTTCTGTTTGAACTATAACATTAAAATCATTTGAACATTTTAAACAAATTAATTTTCATAAGGAAATCTATGCACTACATATTTAATAAGAATTAAAAAAAACATACAACATTTATAATGATAAAAATTTTTATTTTCATTAATTTCAGTGGTTTGTCTGTTTGGTAATTTCTTTCCGTGATTCAATAAATAATCTCGTCAATTGAATGATATTTTGCAGTATCAAGATTTTTTGGAATAATTTTTCACTTCCAATATATTAAAAATTCATCTATTTTGTTAAAAATGTGTCCCTTTTGCTTGAAAGTTCAATTATTCGGTTCTAAATGAAACTATTATATTGATAATTAATTGTGTTTTTTACATTCTCATCCTAATAAGAAGGTATTGATTTTATGTAAAATTTCACTTTGTTGGTTTTCATCAAATCTCCACGTTTTGAGACCTGACTCAGAAAAAACGATTTTTACGAACTTGTTTGTATGTCTGTATTCTATAGGCCCAATAATTTTCGAAAAATTGATCATTTTCAAAATGTTTGAAACCACATTTGTTCAAGATTAAAAAATTCTATGTACGATCATTCATAGTACTCATAAACTTAAACAATTTATCCTTATGATTTATCCTTATGATACAAGATTCCCATAACAACTTTTTTAATTTGGTCAAAAAGTTGAAAATTCAAAATTTGATCGCTCGGTCTTTATATGTTCGCACATTCTTGCGCCAACCTTTCAAAATTAAGACTCAAAACATCCACCACTGTAATTTTATGATTGTGAACTCTCTTTCGTTAAAAGAGCTTAGCTCGAGAATTTGATCGCACCTACGGAACGTGACTCATAGCAATCGCACTCCGCGCTTGCTCTTTGTATTTCTCCCGCATTCGTACACAGACCGTTTGAAATCAAAGGTCAACGGACCGATAACTGTAATTTTGTGATTTTTAACTCTCTTTTGTTAAAACTCTTTCCGCTTTAACGAACACATTCTCATCACGCATCTCGTGCTTCGCACTCGATTTTTGTCCGACATGCCAACTTTTCTACATTATACACAACACTTTTATATCAAATATAATAAATTTCTTATGTAACTCTGCCTGGGATTGTTTATTAAAAAATTGCAAAATAAAGAGCAAATTCTATTTATCATGATTATTTTTATACTTGTTTCTTATTTTGCTTTAAATAGTATTCTAAGCTGTGCTAAAAAATGTATCATTTCAATAAATGTATATCATTACAATTCATAATATGCATAAAAATTGAATCATAATCATTCTTATTTCCTTGTTTTTATAATTGCTTTTATTTTGTATCTTGTTTTTTACGATTAAATAAAAACTACTATCTTGCATAGTTCGACAAAAAATTGAATTTTTGAATTTGTCATTATTTTTGGTACGATCAAATTTTGAATTTTCAACTTTTCGACCAAATTAAAAAAGTTATTATGGTTATCTTGTAGGGCTTTCAAAAATGAACACTTTTCTTCTCTTGACTTTTTTTTTCTTATCATGCGTTGTTTGGCTTGATATGTTCATTTTAGTTTGTTTTTTTGGATTTTGAAAATGCTCTAACTCTAATCATTTTCTTTTAATAGAAAAAAGTCATTGGAATAAATTGTTTGAGTTTCTGAGTACTATGAATAACCGTTCATAGAATTTTGAAATCTTGAAAAAATGTAATTTCAAAAATTTTGAAAACGCGCTCACATTTTGAATTTTGATCCAAAATAGCTGGTTTACGAACTTGTTCTTTCTTTTTAGATTTTAAAAAAGTGTGCCAAAGCAGAATCCAATCTGATCCATTTTTCGAAAATTTATCGTGCCTACAGAATACAGACAGACAGGCAGACAAACGCATTCGTAAAAATCGTTTTTTCTGACTCAAAGGGTCTCAAAACGTGGAGATTTGATTAAAACCGACAAAGTGAAATTTTACATAAAACCAATACCTTCTTATTAGGATGAGAATGTAAAAAATAAAAACAAGGAAATAAGAATCAATATGATTAAATTTTTATGCACACTGTAAATTGTAATGGTATAAATTTATTGTAATGATACATGTTTCAGCGCAGCTTAGAATATAATTTAAAGCAAAATAAGAAACAAATATTAAAATAATCATAATAAATACAATTTGAGCTTTATTTTGTAATATCTGAATAAACAATCCCAGGCCGTGACATAAAAAATTTATTATATTTGATATAAAAGAGTTGAGTATAATGTCGAAAAGTTGAAATTTCGGACAAGCCGAGTGCGAAGCACGAGATACGTGATGAGAACGTGTTCGTTAAAGCCGAATGAGCTTTAACAAAAGAGGGTTCACAATCAGAAAATTACAGTTATCGGTCCGTTGACCTTTGATTTCAAACGGTCTGTGTACGAATGCGGGAGAAATACAAAGAGCAAGCGCGGAGTGCGATTGCTATGAGTCACGTTCCGTAGGTGCGATCAAATTCTCGAGCTAAGCTCTTTTAACGAAAGAGAGTTCACAGTCACAAAATTACAGTGGTGAATGTTTTGAGTCTTAATTTGAAAAGGTTTGCGCAAGAATGTGCGAAAATATAAAGACCGAGCGCGTAGCGCGAGATAAATAAATAATCGAGCGCGAAGCGCGAGAAACAACAGCAGCGGGTAGATTTTTTTTCTTTAATTCAGCTACTTGGTTGAAAATTCATTCGTATGTTGAAAAAATCAACTGTTTTTTGAAAAGTCGTTTTGGCTTGAAAATTTAACTATTTGCTTGAAAACTTAACATATTCTGGCTTATAATCTTAAGCCTTTTGTAATTTATTTTAGCCGATTATTAAATGATAATGAATAGAATGAAATCGAGAAAAAAAATTCGGAAACACTAATCACAACCCTGCATATCTCCTATAAAGAACTTTATTCATAGAATCTTTATCATCTAATGATGTAGTTGATTGCTCCTAACGTAAACCATACAAATTGATTTTAATTGGCACAAATCTAATAGACATTTTTTCGCCTTAATGAACTCCAACCTTAATTTGTTCCTTATCGGCTTTCTGTTCAATTCGACTTTCCATTTATGAATTTTAATTTCCTAATTCTTTCTAGTTTCTATTGTTAATAATTTTCAGCAATCTCAGGGTGGGTGCTTAACCGCGAAATAAACGCGAATTTTGTTCAGACTGGGAAGAACTGGAAAATAATAATGAATCTTACGTCAGAAATTTTTAGAATAATATATCGAGTCACTTGAAATATCACATGATATAATGCAACTTAAAATCAGTTTTTTAATTATGAAATCATTCACTTTAACAATATTAAAGTAATTATAAAATATTTTGCTTGAAAAATGTTCTGTTTTAGGTCTTCCATTTTAAGCCTACAATTTCAATTTAAGGAAATTCAAAATGCTGTTTTAAAGACTTTAAAAATTACAAATTAAAAGCGAATACAATTTAAATTTTTGGATAAAAAAGGTTTGAAGTTCATCAATTGTAAACACAAATTAATTAATTATTTCCAAAATTTCCTATTGAAATTGTATATAAGCTATTTCCAGTTTTAAAATAAGTTCAAATTAAAAGGTTCTTAACCAAACGCTTTTCTTCATTTTCAAATCCTATTCAGTTAAAGAAAATGTCAATCTTACAATTTTTAATGTTTCTAACTGAAAAATTTGTCAAAATGATATAATTTTGAACATATTTACGAATTTTTTAATTATAATTTTTTTTTTGTTAATTTAGAATTTAGAGCATTTAAAATGATAAAGTGGATTTATATTTTTAATTCAACAAATTTATATTAGTTTAAAGATTTTCAGTTTAACGACATTTAATTTAAAACTCTTCAATAAAAAAAAATTTGCAGATTTAAGAGTTTGAATTTCTTGAATTCAACGACCATGAAAACTTTAGCGAGTCGGAAAACAACGGGGAACCTTTTTTCCTAAATTAAAATCGCCACCCTGAATCCTTCTTATATCTTAAAATTAGAAGTTTTTGTTGAAGCTTTTAATTTACGATTTCAATCAACTAAATGCAACCAGTTTTATGTGTAGCTAACAATACGAAGAAATGATTAACCGCTATTTGAAGATTTTATCGTTATGGCAGATTAGTCTTTATTAATATTAAACGATTGGATGCATGTTTCAAGGAAAGATTTAAACTATTTAAAGAATTGAGTTTCCTTTGTTTCTATACACTTTTTTAGGTTACTAATTTTCAACAAAAGATGTAATAATTGATGTTTAAACAAAAAAGATTTTAATTTTATAACATATTAATTTTCAACCACACAAATAGTTAAATTTCCAAGTAAAAAAATTAATTTTCTATAAAAAGGAAGCGAATTTTCTACAAGCCTGTTGAATTTTCAAGCCAGAGACAAATTCTCCTAAAAAAAAGTGGCAATATAAACCTGGAAATAATAATTTTCAACAAAAAATATAATAGTTGGTATTTAAAGAGAAAAAGATTTTAATTTAAAATAAGAAACAGTAAAATATAGCCCAAAAAAATTAATTTTTAAAAAAATACTGGAATACTGGAAACCAAAAAATTGGTTTTCTACCAAAAAAGACGAATCTAAAAAGATGAATTTTCAACGAAAATGTAATAGTTGATATTTCAACAAAAAAGATTAAAATAAAAAACAGTTTCATGCAAACAACAAAGACAAATTTTTAACAAAATACTTGAATTCTTAACTAAAACAGATTCATTTTCAACCAATCAGTTTTATTTTTAAAAACAAAATTTGATTTTCTACCAAAGAGGACGAATTTTTAACAAACTACATACATTTTTTTCTACGAAACTGTTTAATTTTTGAACTGAAAATAAGAATTTTCTACAAAACAGTTGCATTGTCAACCCGAAAATGTGAATTAAAAGAAAATTTTAATAATTAAAATGTAACAAAAGTTAAATTTCTACCGAAACAGATTAATTTATAAGATGGCAACTGCAGTTTTAACCAAAAAAAGTGAACATTTTACAGAAAGAGATGAATTTTCAAACCAAAAATGTTAATTTTCAAGAAAATAATTGAATTTTTAAACACACAAAATTTTCAAGAAAGAAAGAAAAGAAATTATAATCACATTTTGTCAAATTTCTAACAAGTTACAATGATAACAAACAAAAAAATTAATTTTCTACCAAAGAAGACGAAATTACAACAAAATACATCAATTTTCAAACAACAAGTTAAACTGTCTACCATATTGTTTAATTTTAAACCCACAAATACGAATTTTATGTAAAAACGTTGAATTTTTAAGAAAATGTTCAATTTCAACTGAAACAGATTAATTTTCAACCAAAAAAAACTTAATTTTTAACTAAAACAGTTGATTGTATACCAAAAAAGAAGAATTTTCAATAAAATATATAAATTTTCATCCAGATAGTTAAATTTTCTAACAAATTGTTGAATTTTCGAGTCAGAATTACGAATTTTCTGAAAAAACTGTTTAATTTTAAAGAAAATAGTTGAACTTCTAAACAAACAAAATTTGTTTCAAGAAAGAAACAAAACTGTAATCAAACTGTTGAATTTTGAAGCCATAAAACACGATTTTTTAACAAAATAGTTGAATTTTCTACAAATAATTCAATTTTGAACAAAATAATAAAATTTTCAAATGAAAAATATGAATTCTTAACAAAAAATTTAGTAGTACACTTTTCACCCGAAAAAAATGAACTTTTAACAATAAATTGTTGGATTTTCTTATTGAGTTTTATTAATTTAATTCGGATTCAAGTGGAAAAATGAGAAAAAGTGGAAAGACTTTTGATAGAATAAATAAAAACAGTCTAAATAAACATTGAACTTAATTTTAATTACTTAAAAAAAATTATGACATTATTTTGGTACTATTTTTTATATTTTGTGACACTATTCACACTATTTTTGTATCTCTGAACTAAGACCGCGGCCTCACTTTTATTTATTATTTTATCTTTCGTAGGAAAATTATTTTTTTAACTTAAAAATTGTCTAATTTTTTAATTTAGAATAAATTGTGACTTACGCGGTGTTCTCCTGGGCCATCTTGTCGAAAAGTTGTGGACATTACTATAGGAGGAACAACTGAGCAATGACTCCACTGTCTTGGTTCCTGGCCTGCATGAATTGCCTTTGTTGCAAATCCATCCTCAGTGTGAGACGGCATTTTGCTGCAAAAAATCAGGACAGTATTAAACTTTTTGATAAAAAAAATAATATAATCAATAGTAAAATATGTATTAATTAATATTTAAGAAAGAGAGATTTATTGCGAAATTTTACTGAATTATTACGCAAAATATTGCCAAAAAATCACTATTACCGCAATTCGTAACCTGTATGCAAAAATGATGACTTTAATTACCTTTTTCAGCACTACGTTAGGAAAAACTGAATTAAGCAAAATATGGAGAGTATATTTTTTATTATTATTTACATTTATTTCCTTATGCAAAAAAACATGGCTTTAATCAATTAAGTTGCTTTTTTGTTACATGGGAACTTCAAATTTTCGAAATGCAGAATTCCAATTTGCAATTATGATAATTTCGAAAGGTTTGTGACGTAAAGAGAGAAAATATAAATATATAATAAATGGAAATGTAAATGCGAATGAAAAATTGTTTAAAAGCTTGAGAAAATTAAAATCTCTATACCGCTTTTTTTAAATTCCTCTTATTTCCCCCGTTTTCAACAAACTTCCCCTTTTTCTAGTTTCTTCGCTTAATTGCGAATTAAATTAATAAAACCCAATATAAAAATCCAACTATTTTTACGAAGAAAGTTAATTACTAATTTGATAGGCCTGAAGTTCGAGACGTCTAACATAGACAATTTCACACTAACTTTTTCTTTATATTTATTTTTTTAAACTTTTTTTTGCATAGAAATGTAGGGGAAGGTTAAAAAAAACACTCTCATTTTCGGTTTTTCCAATTTTGCCTTTAAAAAGAAATGATAGAAAAATCAATTTTTTTCCTACAAATGTTAATTTTTTTATTTAAAAAAAATATATTTTACGGCTTTTTTAAATACTAATTTCGACACACCGCATTCACTAGGTGGGAAGACAATGTTAAAAATTAATGTTCTATTATCAAAATAGTGTCCAATTCGACAAAACGTGCCTCACCAATCGTGTCAATGCCCTTATACGGTCTATTTTGACATTGAATTAATCAAATGTGACATTTTTAAATATCATATGTTTAAAGATATTTTCGAGAGGAAAGATAATAAAAAATAAAATTAAAAATCGTATGTCCGGACGTGGGTCACATCTGACCAAACGTTGCCCTGAAATCATGTCAATGCACATATACGGTCCATTTTAGAATAGAAACAATCAAATGTGACATTTTTAAATAGCAGATTTTCAAAGCTACTGTCTGGATGAAAAAACAGAAGCAAAAGAATTAAAAATCCTATGTCCGGAAGTGGTTCAAATCAGACCAAACGTGAAAAAGTAAAGCAATTAGACGGTTTTACACTAAATAATTTTCAAAAATGCAATCAAAGATGCAACTATTAAATTTTTCATTGAAAATTCAGCTACTTGATTCAAAGCTGAACTTCTTTGTTATACATCCATTTTATACGTTGAAGATTGAAATATTTTGCTAAAAATTCGTTCGTTTTGAAATGAAAATTAATGTTTTTAACTGAAAATTTAACTATTCCATTACTGGTTGAAAATTCATGTATTTTATTATACATTCGTCTTTTTTGTTGAATATTTTACGTTTTATTTGAAGATTTAATAATTTTGTTGAATATTTTATTACTTCGTTAAAACATTATTTTGATAAATATTCAACTACTTCTTAAAAAACTTTAATTTACTTTGTTAAACATGAAAAACAAAAAATGGAAGTTACATTTTTAGTTTAAAAAATTAATTTTAACAAAAAAAAATCATTTTTTACTGTTTAAATTGAACCAAAAACCACAATTTTGAAACAAAATAGTTGAATCCAACAGCCAAAAAGATGAATTGAAAAAAAAGAAGATTAATTTCTTACACAAAAAGTCGAATTTTCAACAAACTAGAAGAATTTTCTACAAAACAGTTAAATTTTGCACCCGACACTTGATTTTCAACCAAAAAGTTGATTTCTACCAAGTAGTTAATTTTTCGAATAAATATTTTAATTTTTAACCAAATAATTTAATTTTTCCCCAAAGTAGAAAAATGTTTAACCAAACAGTAGCATTTTTTGTCAAAAAAGATAGTATCTACGAAGATATGCATTTTTAAATAAAAGATAAGTACTTTAAAAAAAAGAATGGAATTTTTAACAAATCCGTTAATTTTCAATTATATAGTTTAATTTTCTACTAAATTGATGAATTCTCAAGGGAAAGAGATGAATTTTCTATAAAGAAGTTGAATTTTTAAACCGAAAATATGAATCCTCAATGAAACCTGTAATACTTGATATTTCAACCAGAAACTATTTCAATTTTAAATAAAAAACAGTTAAATTCAACCAAGGAATACGAATTTTCAGTCAACAAATAGTTGAATTTTCAAAAAGAAATGATCAATTTTGGATTTAAAATACCACGTAGTTGAATTTTCAAACAAAAAAGATGAATTCTCAACGAAATGTGTAATTGATATTTCAACAAAAAAGATTTTACTTTAAATAAAAAAAATTGAAATCAATAAAAAAAATGGAATCAAAACGTACAATTTTTCAATAAAATAGTTTAATGTTGAGCGAAAGAGATTAATTTTTAACTAAGAAGATTAAGTTTCTACCAAAAACAACTAGAATCGTAATACAACATAGCAGAGTTTTATTAACGCCAGTTTAGTAATTCCTAGAACTGCTGGTCCATGCAGTTAGCCAGCTGGTACGGCGAGAGTCGGTTCCGACTCTCGCCTAAGAAGTGCCGCGGTGCGCGGGTACTCAGTCGAGTATATTGCGCAACATTATTATTGCAGGCGCCACCGAGACTGTTACTAAACCGGGAGTTTGATGTAATATTTTCAACTAAAGATATTCTTTAAAAAAGAGGGGAATGTGGAAAAGAGAGCCAAGCCTGAAATATGAAAATGATTTTCAAACTTATTAAGTTATTATTGAACTATACCGTTGCAAGGTAACTCATCTTTCGCAAAAGTCGCAAACTTTCTTGAAATTTATCATCAAGAAACGTATTAAACGTTATCTAAATTCGTAACGTTACTTTCCGCTGGAGCCCTACCTGGAGAATTTCTATAACTTTAAATAACTGTCAAGAATAAATCTAAAATTTTGATTTAAAATTGTTTTATACCGTTTATAAAAGATTCTAAGATCAAAATATATATTAGTCACAGAAATTGAAAAATTGCATAAGGGAAAATTAGGGAATTCTTAAAATTATGTTTTGCAATAACCCTGATATAATATTTTTGCTAGTAATTTATTTTCCTTGTATTTCTAATTCTTTTTTATGGAGTTGCTTCCTCCTGGAGATGATCTTTTTAGTTATAAATAGTTGAACTGTTCAATTAAAAATTCGACTTTTTCGATTGAAAACTCAACTGTTTTCGAAGAAAACTTTTTTTTGTTTAAAATCCATATTTTAGTGCTGAAGAGTCGGTTTTTTTTAACAGAAATTCAACTATTTTTGTAGAAAATTAATTTTTTTAATTTAAAAATTCATCTGTTTTAGTAGAAATTACATCTTTCTTAGATTAAAATGTAACTATTTTGTTAAAAAATCAACATTTTTGTTGAAAAGTCATCATATTCGTAGAAATTTTATTCTTTGTTCAAAAAGCATATTTTGGCTTTGAAAAGTTTACTGAAATATTTTTGAATAAAAATTCAACTTTTTTATAAATTTATCTTTTTAATTTAAAAATTGATCTATTTTTAGTAGAAATTGAATCTTTCTGGACAAAAATGCCACTGTTTGATTGAACATTCAATAATTTTGTTAAAAAGACTTCCTTTTTAGTTCAAAATCGAACTATTTTATTGAAAATTAAAATATTTCGTACAAAATTTAATTTTCGTTTAAAACTCATATTTTGACGTTGAAAATTCAAACTGAATTTTTTTGCAACGATTCATCTATTTTTTTTACTTTGTCTTTTTTATTTAGAAATTCACCTGTTTTGATAGAAATGTCATCTTTCTTGTAAAAAAATGCAACTGTTTGGTTGAAAATTAATCTTCTTTGCTTAAGGATTCAACTATTTGGTGTTGAAAATTTTGTTTGAACTTTGTTGAAAAAATATTTGTTTAAAGTAAGGTTTATATTTTTGGTTGAAAATTTAAATACATATTTTGTTTGAAATTATTATTTTTTGCTTATAATTTATATTTTCTGGTTGAAAATTTAATGTTTTTTTTTCAGAAAATTCGTCTTTCGACTTGAAGGTTCAACAATTTAAATTAACTTTTTTTTTAATCATGACTGAAAAATCTTTATTTGTTGAAAATTCCCCTTTTTGGGTTTTTTGGGATTTCATCTCTTTAGATCGAATATTCAATTATTTTGTTGAAAATATAATTGTTTTATTAAAAATTAAAGTATTTCGGTAACAAATCATCTTTGATGGTAGAGAAGTCTCAGGTTTGTTTAAAATAAATTTGAAAATTTGTATTTGAAACATTGTTTTATTCTGTTAATAAAATATCATTTGTTAAAAATATTAAAAGATCAAAATGTTGATATATGAATGTTAATCATCAGAGAAAATGAAAAATTGGTCAAGTAAAAATCAGGTAATTTTGAAAATGAAGCTTTCGGCCACCCTGTCCAATTCCACCCATAATTTGTATTAATTTGAATAAATATAAATTTGTATTAAGCTACAATTCCCTTGTTTATAATTCATAAATAACTCGATCGTTCCAGGCGATGGGCTTCACAAAGTTGGCATGTGCTCTCCACTCAGAGTATCTCAGGTCTTTTGTTTTAGTCGCCATTCAATCCACTGGCAATCTGCGATACAACATACAACTTTAAAGATAGTATTTAATTTGGACAATAAATCTTGAATTTTATGTATTATTGTCACATCACCTCTTTTAATGTCACGTTTTAAATGACTTGAAAAATTTGAATTTTTCCTCATATTTATTAAACGGCAGCCACAAATGGAAAAATAAATAAACACTAGGCAACCATGAATAACAGATGACAGAACTTCTAAAACAATAAAATCAGTTTATTGCCTTCTGCAATAACTGTTAACTGTTAGACTTCTTGACAAGTAGATAGATGTTTCTATTATAAATACTACTACGCATTAGTAAGGCAGACGTATCATTTCCGGAGGACTGCTGTCCTTTTATTTTTATCCTGAGATCATTGATCGAGAAATTTAGTAGTAAAAAGAAAACCTGCTGTTCCTTCATATCAAAACTAAATATAAACAAGCGATCGTTACTTTGCAGTTTTAAAAACCAGATGTCCTATGACAAAGCATTTTTTTTCGTTTCACAATATGTGGCAGATAAAATTGCAATTCAGTTATTGATACATCTCATAATGGCCAATTAAATCGATTGAATCACATATTAAGTACTTATGATTCTCATCTAATTTTAAACCGACGTTGGCACATTTCTTGAACAAATATGACTTTTAATTACTATTTGTGTCTTCCCACGAGTAACAATAATTTATTGATCATCGGTATAACAATTTCATCTGGTCAGGGTTGTATAAAAATGAAATACTTAATAATTCAATTACCATAAAAAAATTAACGAAACTTAGATCTTCTTTGTTTTCTTTTTCATTCTTGTACAGAATTAATATAGTTTAGTTGATATCTTCCTACGTCTTTTTTTTACAATTTTGTTTAATTCATTTAAACCCTATAGAACTTGATTTGAAAAATACAAATAATATTACTGATAATTTAATTTGAAACAGAAAATGTTATTTACAAAATTTTCAAACTCACAACAAAATTTTTATTTTAGCAATGTTACAAACAGTTTTTGAAAAAGAAAACACTTTTTAAACAAATAGATGCATTTAAAGATTAGTTACTTATTTTCGAAATTAGAAACAATAGAGTTGTAGAGAATATTTCACCTGAAAAAATAGCCTATGGTTTATTCAAATTCATGCTTTTTTTAATTGTTAAGAAGCCGCAGTAAGAAAAATGCAATTATATTACTTCGTTACAAGAAATATTGTTAAAATAATTATTTTTCGCATATTTTAAACCTTTTTCATGAAAAAGTGTAATTTTTTTCATACAACGCGATTGATACTATAATTTTTAAATAACTTAAATTAATACCATTCGGATTTAAATTTGAAATGTGGGAATGATAGTTGAATTTTTGTATTGGCTTGTATAGTTACAAAAACATGAGAAGCTACGAGAAACAAGGTAATTATTTGAAAATTGAAAACAATCTTGAGAAATGAACAGAAGACGGAAAAATTAAAAAAGTTGAAGAGACAAAATTGGAATTCTTTTTAAGAAAAATTAAAATTAACATTTTTACAATAACGAAACGAGATATGGGAGAAGTAAAAATATCAAATTTGTTCTAGTTCAAAACTTCTTTAAAAAAGTATCTGATAACTATTCTCTATCTTGCGTCTCTTTTCGAAATTCTCGCTAGAATATTAATAAAGTCAGTTACAATTGTATTCGTTTTTAAAAAATAAAATTTTATAATATTTTGTAAAAACAAATAAAGTGTAGATCTACAATTTGGAAAGAGTTTGTTTACAAAATGTTATAAAATGTTATTGTTTAAAAAAAATGCAATTATAGCCGACGTTATTCATATCTTAGCGAAAACTTCGAGAAAAAAAACGCAAGATAGGGAAAGACTCTAGAAAATTTTTATGGGTAGCTTTCAAGTGAAATATAATTTTGCTCTTTAAACTTCTTTCGCATCTCAGTTCGTTGGCAAATTTTCAGAAAAACTGCCGCCATTCTGTTTCAACTTTCTATCCTAATTCATTCTTGAACATAATAAATTATATGAAATTTTCTCAAGCATTTTCAGAAAACTTTTTTTATGCTCTTAAAACCTTTTAAAATGTTTAAAACCCTTCTAAAGTTTATTTCGAAATCTTCAAAAATCCACATTTTGTTTCGAAGATTTTTTAATCTTTTCAAATTTTACATTATTTTTCAAAAAATACGAATTTTATATAAAATAGCTGAATCATCAACAAAAAAAGATTATTTTTCAACCAGTTACATTTTTAATAAAAAAAAATTACATTTTTTACCAAAAGAGACGAAGTTTCTACAAAAAAAAATTTTCAACATTTTCTACAAATCAATTGAATTTTGAAGAAAAAAAGTTAATTTTCAACCAAAACTGATGAACTTTTAACCAAACTTTTGCAATTTTAAACACAAATGACTAATTTTACGCAGAAAGAGATCAATTTTTAAATCCAATAGATGAATATTGAATATTGAATTTTCTGCCAAAACGATGAATTTTAAACAAAATACATTAATTTTCAACAAAATAGTTCAAGTTTGAACATAGAAAATGAATTTTTTTTAAATTACAGTTATATTCAACTAAAAAGACAAAAAATACAAAAAATAATTAAAGCCATAACTAAACTAATTAATTTTCAACCAAAATTTGCATTTTTACCAAAACAGATTAATTTTCTGCAGAAAGAGATGAATTTCGAAACTAAAAAGATGAATGTTCAACAGAAAAAGTAATTTAATTTTGAAACAAACCAGAATTTGACATTCAAGGAGGAAAAACAATTTCAATCAAATTGTTGAATTTCGAAACAAAAATAACTAAATTTTCAACAAATTCGTTAAATTTTCAACAAAATAGTTCCAATTTTAAGTTAAAAAATAATTTTAAATAAAAAAAGATAATAATTTTTAATACTTTTAAACTAAAAAGATGTATTTTTAACGAAAAATGTAATAAATGACATTTCAAAAGAAAAAGATGTTAATTTAAAATAAACACATATGGATTTAACCAAAGAAAACAAATTTTCAATAATATATTTGAATCCTCAACTAAAAGAAATTAATTTTCAACCAAAGTTGCATTTTTAAACAAACAAAATTTTATTTTCCATAATAAAATATGAGTTTTCAACAAAAAATGTAAAAGTCGATATCTGCATTAAAATATTTTTTATTTTAAATCTTTAAGTGAATTTTCTACCAAAATGATCAATTTTGAACAAAATACATGAATTTTCAACAAAACAGTTCAATTTTGAACCGGAAAAATGGATTTTTAACCAATTACAAAAAGATTCAACTAAAGGACGAATTTTCAACAAAATAGTTAAATCAATAACCAAACAAATTCATTTTTAAACAAACAATATCAGTTTTAACCGAAAAGGTGAAATTTCTGTACCAGGAGAAGAATTTTCAAATATATTGTAAACTGACTCAAATTATTCCTAAAATATCGAAAAATCTTTAAAAAACAATTGCCTACGAATTTTCCAGATTTTTTTCCACATTTTTAGAAATCTTGAAATTTTTTCAAATTGACTTCAAAATTTAATTTTCTAAAATAGAAAATCATTTATAATTTTCCCAGGAATCTAAAGAATTTTATTTTGATGAGCTTGATTTTCTTTAGTTGCCCTTTTAAAATTCTTTACAATCTTTGAAAATTTACATTCTATTTAAAATTGTTGGAAACATATTCAAATTAAATTCCTTTGAAATCTTTTCAAAATTTAAAAAGATCTTAATTTTTTTAATTTCGCACAAATTTTAAACCGAATTAAAATTTTTAATCCATTTGAGATTTGGGAAGTATGTGCATAGAAAGATATTTTTGGTACATATTGCATCACATGAAATCCCATAAAAAATAATCACACTCCAAAACTGATTAAAAAAAGGATCAACTCGCTGACTCAAGAACTTATTAAGATGAGCGACTGTTTTTTCTCTAATTTTACATGTTTATTATTAATCTCAAAATACATGAAATAAAATTTGGCGGGCACAAACGCTAAATTTCCCACGTGTCGAGGAAAATGTCATCTTATCGCCTGCTATTATTTAAATAATGGCTGGCATACCGAAACGATAAAAATTTATTAGCCCCACATTTATCGTAAACGATTCTCACCCGACATTGAAAAACAGGTTTAATATAAAGTTTCAAGAAAGAAAATTTCAGTTATCCCAACTTGTTTTGAACCGGAAGTAAGCACAAGTTTTATTCAAATGTATCTATTTTGGAATAAGCTTTAAAAAATTCGAACACCTTAAAATTCGCCGGGTAGCTTAAAAGAAAGAGACGATCGCGAGCGCCAAATTTTTACCCATTTAATTTGCATCAAGTTCTGATGATTTTCCTCGTGTATTCTACTTCATTGCTGCTTATCTTATTTATATTAATACAAATGTACACACCTGCTGTTTTCGACAAAAGATGATGAAACGAGCCTCTACGTCAAATGGGGAAACTCCGCGCAGGAACAAGAACAGATGCGTACAACAGTTCGCGACGAAGGCAACGAACGAATGACGAGAAATTCACTCGAACGTCAGAGTCAGACTGCTCCAAACGGCCGCAGCGGGCTTGCCGAGTCTCCCCTCAAATATGCCAATCACTATCTCACATGACCCCCACACCAGCCCCACACGTGTCAAAAGATTCTCAAAGCTCTGAAAAGAGGTCTGCAGTGACTCTGGAGTGAAACGAGCGAGCTCACCAATCCGAATTGTTGCTAATTCAAGATTTCCACATGACCTTGAACCTATTAGACAAATTTCCGAATTCCGATTCCGAGCCACGTGCTAGGGCCACTCTGAAATTAGTCAAACTTAGCAGACGCCAGACAGGTTTCGACCGACCGACAGGGGCGGTAACCTTCAAATAAGGGCGGGTTTTTAAAAAGTGCAACATTTTTTATTTTGCAAAACAGGCTTTTGTTCAAGTTGTGTCAAAGTAGCATCTTATACAATTATCTTTGCAGTAATTCTTTCATTAAATTTAATGGTCTTGGTTCTATTTTTGAACTAGCGGTTATTCCGAGAAAGATAGACGTCAAAGCTCGCCAACATATGTATACTAATCTGTATAAAAATCTGCGCCAGATGAAACAAAGTTCAAAATATTCTAATCCAAAATTTTACTTTTTAAACATTTTTTTTACTTAGGGGAGACCAATCTAGGGTGGCTCTTATTTATAACAGTAAAGAAGATTTTTTAATTGGAATTAGGGTCGATAATATTGATTTGTTTTGTGTTCTGCAAATAATCTAAAAAATATTGATTTATTTTCAGTTAAAAATAAAAATTAAATGTTTTATTTTTCGTCCTGGACACCCGGGGTTAAAACCTAAATTAAAAGATCAACAATTGTCAATTTGAAGGAAAACTTATTATTATTTTCCCCTATACGTGACCGAAATAACATGTTTAAAAAAATATTTGTTGTATTTAAAAAAATTAAATCTAAATTTATATTAATTATATTAAGTTTCAATCTCTATCCGTGGTTGAAATGCACTATATTATTTACTACAAAATATATCAAATTTACAAATTTTAAAAAGTTTTTTTTTAAATATACATTATAATGAATTTTTATCAATTAAAATGTATAAGATATGACTGATTCGCATAGTCTTACTGACGAGTCCAGTAAGCCTGACTGAGACGAAAAATAAAAAATCTAATTTTTATTTTTAATTAAAAATAAATACATATTTTTCCAAATCAATTGAAGAACACAAAAAAAACAAATATTATCGTCCCTAATGCCGATTAACAAAATCTTCTCTACAGTTATAAACAATTTGTTTTTTTCAGGTAAGTCGCGTATTAAACGTATTTTCTAGACGTTATCAGTTCTTTAATCAATGATAACAAAAAATAGTTTATTTGAATAATTCTACAATTATTGATATAATGCGTGTTTCTTCAAGTATATAGTTTTGTTTTCATATAATACTCCGTAATGTTTAACCAAATTTAATTTCTATAAAAAATGTATTTTATTTTACGGATTTTATGCAAAATAAATATTTAACAAAGCAGTACCTCAAAATATTTAAATCTTTCGAAAAATCACAAATGTAGAATATATGAATAAAACTAAATAGATTAAAAATTTTTAATTCATTTAAACACTTACGTGTTTTATTAGAAAACAAATTAGTACTTCAAAATATTAAAATCTGTTGAAAGTTTGATGAGATAAAGTGTTTCTCCGGCTTTATCTACTTTTTCGACAAAATACGCATTATTTAAATAATTGTAAAATTATTTAGGCAAATTATTTTATCGTCTTTATTAATATTAAAGAACTCATAACGCATAGAAAATACATTATTTTCGCGACTTCACTAAAAATAAACAGATGTTTAAACAAATTAAAGTTTTTTAAAGAATTTTAATTTGTTTGAACATTTTTAGAAAACAAAATTCTACCTCATCATATTTTAAATTTTCGAAAAATCGCCCAAATAAAATATTTAACGAAATGATGGGGCTTAAATAATTTAAAATTTTTTAATATTCAGGAGTTGGATTAAGAAACAAAATGGTACTAAAAAATATTGAAATATGTCGGAAATCTAGTGCGATAAAATGTTTCTCCTGCTTTTTTTAGGTAAACTATACACTTGTACGAAAACGCATTTTTAAATAATTTTACAATTATTTAAACAAACTATTTTATTATCATTGATTATTATGCGTGTTTAAGTACATAATTTACCTAAAAAAAAGCAGGAGAAACATTTTATCGCACTAAATCTTCGACATCTTTCAATATTTTAAAGTAAATATTTGTTTTCTGATAAAACTCGTGAATTATTAAACAAATTTAAATTGTTTAAAGAATTTTATTTTGTTTAAATATTTAATTTTTCTAATTTTTCGAAAAATTAAAATATTTTGAGGTACTACAGTGAAACTCTGATAAAAGGCCCACTGATTTAGTTCTTCCCGGAATTGACGCCGCGCCGCAAGTAGAAGCAAAAGGAGCTGCGCGGGGTGTGCAGCGATCGGTCATGCGTGACCAAACAGAAGCGGAACGGAATTCAATCAGGTTTGTCCCCACCACCCCCAGCCCCAAACCGGCACAGTATCAGAGTTTCAATGTACTTTCTTTTCTAAGAATGTTTAAAAGAATTAAAAATAATTTGCTTAAACATTTGTTTTTTAATGTAAATCGTCAAATGAATGTATTTTTGCTAGACTTCGTGAATTCTAGGGTGGTCCAAAAAAAAGACATTTTCGAATTTTTGAAATTAGACTGAGAAATATTATAGGCTAGATGAAAATAGAAAGTACTTTTTTTTTTTATTTGAAAAATAATTAATTAATAGGACTACGCATTTCACTTTTCTCTTTTATGGAGATTAACATGCAAAATGACATTTCTTTTTTCAAATGCAATTCTGAAATAGAAGTTATGATTGTATTTGTTTCAAATTTTAGGAATTTATTTGCATAAGAATTATAATGCATTTTATCATACTTTGATGTTTTAAAAATTTCATGTAAGAATTTAACAATAGAGTCAATTTCCGTAAAACCGCAAATTTTAAAACCATATACCGGGTTTACTATATATTTTCATCATCAGGAATTTTTACAAAAAATTATTTGCTTATCTAAGAACAGATTTATAAATAAGAAAATAAAAATGTATAATAATTTGTAGGAGAAAAAGAGTATTAAAAACATGAAAAATCATTACATTTTAGGTTTTGCGACGCCTTTGATTTAGGGATGAATACAACAGACACCAGTCAAAAAATACCTTCTTAAGGGGAGTCACAGGGAGAAATTAAATAAATTTAATCGGAAAGTATATAGAAAATAAATATTTATTGTAGTTGTATTTTAAAAAGTAGATCATTATTTACCACAGACTTTTTGATTTATAAACCAATAAACATTAAATTAATAATTATTATTTAGTAATTAAAATCATTGATATTTAAAAAGTAATAATTATTAATAATAAAATATTATAAGACAAATTAATAAAAATGTGAAATATTCATAATAACAATAATAGAAAATTTATAATTTAAATTAAATGAATTGAAATCAAATTAATCAAAATTTACAATTTTTCATTATTAATTAATAATTGAATAATTACTTATCAATTAATAATTATTAAATTTTAAATAAATAAATCATCTATTCATTCACAATTAATAAATATTTATTAATGAAATAATAAGTAAATAATAAACATTAAATTAATAAAAAATTTTAATTAACAATGATAATTCAAATAAAATTAATCAAAATTTAAGGTTTTTTTGATTACTTAATAATTACATCATTGTTTATCAATAAATAATTATTAAATTATTAATAATTGAATCATGTATCCATTCATTCGTAATTAATTAATTAATAATTATAATTAACAATGATAATTGAAATCAACTTAAGTAAAACTTAATATTTTTCATGATCAGTAAATAATGATTAATTATTAGATAATAATCATTGATAATTAGTTAAATATTAATTATACATTAATTATAATTATTTATTACTAATTTATTCATTCATTCATTTATCACATTGTGTTAACCGAATTTTGATTTCGTAAGAGATTCTGCAGTTGCTGTTGCACTGCTGCTGCACTGCCAAGCTGAGCCATAGGCACGGTGAATTCTCTATTTTGAGCAGTGAATTTAGAAAAAACTTTACAACAAATGTGTAGTCCTAATAATTAATTTTTTTCCAAACAAATACGAAGTTTCTATTTTCATGTAGCCTACAATATTTTTCAGTCTAATCTCAAAAATTCGAAAATGTTTTTTTTTGTGGACAACTCTATTACGATTTAATAGCCATAAACAAGTAACGTTATTTTTAAAAAAATGTATAAACTTGGCAATAAGGGGGTACAACACGATTCACGGTCAAACGCGCAGTCTCGAGCTGGCCCTCGCAGTTTCTCAGAGGACAGGGCGAGAACGGTTGCGACTCTCGCCTCGGAAAGGTCGCAGTGCGCAAGTGCTCAGTCGGGCTTATTGCGCAATATTATGCATTAAAATTTGAAAGGAT
>NC_046663.1:60390731-60411323 GCF_010883055.1 Belonocnema kinseyi | reverse complement strand
CAAAGTTATCTGCAGGTCACCCCGCGATACTGGACTGAAAACGAGAGTTTTGTGTAATCATGAAAAACTAGTTCGTGAGGAGGTGCTTCATTCAGAAAAAACGGTTAAAAATCTCACAACTACTTAAAATTGTAATATTATTGAGCAGATAATGATATTAAATTATAATGAATGCATAATTATACAATAAATTAACACAGCGAATTAAAAATGGTTAACTAAACACCAAACGATATGTAACATTACTGCAAGCAGAATTTTCAAATGCAGTACTTTTTCCTTTCACCTTTTTGACAAACACTTCTATATGAACTTTGTCATAAAAAAAGACACGGTCAACACTAAATATATGTTATAATCACAGCACGTGATAAATACACCGAACTCTCGGTTACAGTCCAGTGTCGGGGCTTGCCTTCAAATGGCCTCAGAGTGAATCCGAGGGGGTCGAAACGTAAGCAGTCAGGGCTGCCTGACCCCTTTTCAATTGAAATGCATGATATTGCACACTATAGTCGACTGAGTACTCTCGCACGGCTGCCCTTACAAAGCGACAGTGGCAAATGTTCCCGCCGTGCTCCCCTGAGAAACTACGGAGGTCAGCAGTTCTAGGAAGATCGTAAACGGGCGGACTCAAAGCAAGAGTTCGGTGTATTTGCAATTTTTCAATGAAAACATTGATATTCAAAATAAGAAACTTTGGAACGATAGGCATTCTTTTAGAAAACGTAGAAAACTAAACTCGGATACTTTTCCTGTTTGCTGTGTTTCCTTCCCCTCAGCATTCCTTGGCCCTTCACCTATCTACTTACAAATCCAGGTAAACCAGCTTGTTCAGTTAAAAATTCCATTGGAAGAATAAAAACAATTTTCAAAAGGATGGAAAATTTCCATACTTATAGGCTTTAGGGCGCCGCTTGCGCAACTCATATACATTTCGAAAAGAAATTTATTCAACACTTACATTATCATAAGAATTTTATTCTTATCATTTATCACTGAGAAAGTATTAGAATTTTCCGAAATTTTACACCACCGTTTATCAACGAATTTCCACGTTTTGAGACCCTCTGAAGATAAAAATCAAGTTTTGGCAATGGCGTCTGTCTGTCTGTTCATCCAGTACTGGATTTTCGCGGACAAATTAAGCTAGAGATCGTAATTTTTATTTTAAAGTTACTTTTTTTACTCTGAAAAAAATTTCGCATCAATCCCTCGTGGTCAAATTTTCATCTTTATGTTGTGTTAAATTTTATGTTAATAAACAATTGGAAAAAATCAGATTTTCCAATGTATTATTTTTTATCTTTGTTTAAACCAGTAAAGTACAAAAGAAGTCAATAGAAATTGATGCACGGACACAAAATATCATAAGAATAGATTATCGAAGAAAAAATTTCACTGTTATCAACCAATTTTATTAACAAATATAAATTTATAGAACTTTTATAGGAATAAATATTTTTTCTTCATGAAAAATTATCTTTAAATGCATCACAATTTTATTTCACATTAAAAATGTTGTTAAGCATAAGTATTAGTCATTTTTATTAACAAATTATATAAACAATTGCATTATTTTCTTGTGTTTTTACAGAAAAATATATTTTTTCAGGAAGACTAGCTGCTGCCAATGATTGATATTTTCTAGCTGAGAAATTTTATTTTAAGTTAGCAATTAGAATTATTATTAATAAATAATATAAAAAATTGCATTGTACTTATGTGTTTTTACATGAAAATATTATTTTTTCACAGATACGGGCTGCCAATGATAAAAAATAATACATTAGAAAATCTGATTTTTTCGAATTGTTTGATAACATAACATTTAACACAAAATTAAAATTGAAATTCGTCTCGAGGGATTGATACGGAATTTTATTTAGAATATTTCTTTAAACTATAAAATCGACTAAAAATGAAGACCTCTGGCTTAATTTGTACGCGAAAATCCATTGCTGGACCACTGTGCGGCCGTCCGTCCGGCCGTAAAGACGATAAATCTCAAAAGAATGTCGAGCTTCAGGACACTTTTTTATGGTCCTAAAAAAAGAACGAGTTCGTGAATCAACCAATTTGGATGAAAATTCAAAAAGCTAGAGCCCTAAAAGATTATCATAAGAACTTTTACAATTTTCTTTAAAAATCTAAAGTTCAAATTTTGACCGCACAAAAAAAATGCGATATAAAAAATTCCATTTTGTGGTAAAACGGTGCAAGATACGAATAAAGATGTATAGACCAAAATTGAACTGTCGAAAAAGGTCCAAAAATGTTGTATTACTTATTTTTTATAGTATGAGTAATTTTTATTTTATTCGTAAAAAAATAGACATTAAAAATACAAAAATAAGATTTTTTGGACAAGCGAGACCAAGTTGCACAAAAAAATAAATAGACGAAAATTGTTTAACAAAAAACAGCTAACAATTTCTAGAATGATAAAAAATTAATAACGGAACATTTGTGGAAAAATGAAAAAAGGAACGAAGAAAAAATGTATAGACCAAATTTTTTTTATCCAAAAAAGAGATAAAAATATGTTGTAATTTATTACTTTCACATGATTTATGATTGTGAAAGTATTACAATTTTCTGAAATTGAATACCACAGTTTTTTTGTCTTGAAAATTCAAGAATTTGGTTGATTTTTTTTTCTTTTTCAACTGATTAAGCTTTTATGGTCGAAAACTTAATTATTTTGTTGAAAATTTGTCTGTATTTCGGAAGAAAATCCATCTTTTTGGTTTAAAATTAAACTATTTGGTTAAAAATTAATTTTTTGTTAAAAATTCTTCTCTTTTACTGGAAAGTTCAACTATTTGGTTGTCAATGTAACGGTTCGATATAAATTAATATTGTTGTTGTTCAAAATTCAACTAGTTGATTGAGATTCTTGTTGCTGATTGACTTTTTTGTTCCAAATTTATCTTTTTGGGTTGAAAAGTTTTCTAAACCATTAGTCTTTTTAACTTAAAAACCTAACTATTTTGTTAAAAGTTTATTTCTTTGGGCAATTGTTTTTTAAATTAAATGTATTCAACGTAAAATTGACCTATTCCAATTTTGGTTCAAAATGTTTTTGTTTTTTTAAAGAATAAATTCAACTATTTATATTCGTTGTTTCAAAAACTTGTCTTTTTTTGGTACAAGATTAATCTTCTTGATAAAAAATTATCTTTTTGGGTTGAGAATTCAACTATTTTCGTGCAAAATTTAATTATTTGGTTGAAAAATAAATTTTTGTTGGAAATTCATATTCTTGTTTTAAAAATTAATTTTTTTGTAGAAAATTCGCATTTCTGGCTTGAAAATTCCAAAATTTGGTTGAATTATTTTTTTTCCTTTACTACAAAATAATTCTTGGTTGGAAACTCAACTCTTTTGTTGAAAATTCATCTTTTTGTTTTGAACATTCATCTTTACAGTTTCAAAATTTAACTAATTGGTTGAATACTAAACTTTTTTTGTAATTTTTTGACTAGAAAACTCAACACTATTGCTAAAAATTTGTCTTTTAGGCTGAAAATTAGGTAAAATTAGGAATATAGTACCAACATTAGTTTTATTTAAAAGATCATTTTGTGCTATGAATGATGAGCTTATTAGAATTTGAAACGTATTTCTATTTAAGTAAAAATTGGCTCATTATTATAAATATTATTAATTATAATATTAATTATAATTAATTATAATTATAGGTATGATAAAAAAAACATTACAAAAACTTCACCAATTTTTTTAATAAGAATATTTCATGAAAGAACCATTTTAAATTTTACATACCGGAAGTCCTTTCCGAATCTCGAAATTCAAGATCGACTCACTTCGATGTGACTACACTCGTCAAATTGTGTTCCCTCTTGATGAAAAAATTCACACTTAAACTTCGAAATGCATTTGATTTAATATAAATGAAATTAAAAAAATACCACAATAATTATTCACCATTAAATTCAACTTGTCTCATCGAATTTTAACACCAATCAATCAAAATTTGTGAAAACCCAGAAGAGTCGGCGTTAGCAGAAGGCTCTGCGCCGAGAGCTGATTGGTCAATTTTCCCTAAATCGGCCAATGGCTTTCTTTCCCACCATAAATAAATCGATATTTACTCGATTATTCCCCGAGCTTCCGTCCGTACTTTCTTGTCAATCTGTATTTTGACACCAACAAAAAAGATAAAGCTCCGGATATTGTCCTGACATTGCTTCACTAAATTGTTACTACGATGAAAAAAATGAAGGAGGTTTTCGCGTTTCTGCTTTTAATTTTATCGAAATTTGCTTTCGGTGATGTGTTTTTCAACGTGGTGAATCGCGAAGATCCGTGCGTTAGCCTATGCGAAAAAGTACCCTCGACGGACACAAATGTACGCATTATTTTCTTATCAGTGGATACTGGATGCATATCTTATTTATATCTCTTTGTGACATTTCCATTCTCTTTTATTTAATGATATTAGAGATTTCAGGCGTGATAAATGATCATTTAAAAGGGATTCTTATTTCAGGATTCTTCTACTACTCAGAGCAAATACGTCAAATCGTGTTGTCAGAGGGGATGTAGATTTTTTAATTTAGTCGATCTCAGCCGAGGACTTGCTACTGATGGTGTAAACGGCACGAGAGATGCTTGCGATGCTTGTAAGTGCCCTTTTTCCCCTTTTCTTTTCAGGTTTTATTGATTATTGTTTGATGACTGACAGTTTTTTTTTAAATTCTTTGGACTTTATTTCGTTTTTAAAATTCAATTAATAGTTTGAATGTATTTTTAGATGGAAATTGTGTAATTGACGATTTAATATGTTGCTGTCATTTAAGTTTCCCAGTGAACATTCTCAAAGTTTTAATACAAACCGTGGATTTCTTGACTCCATGTCTTTTTGATTAAAATTACTTTTATTTGGCTAAAATTTAATTATTTTGTTAAAAATTCCACTATTGTCTTATAAAATCATTTTATTGTGGTTGAAAGTGAATTATTTTTAGTTTTTGAAAACTTTACTCTGTAGTGGAAAATTTAATTATTTGGTCAAAAAAAAATCTTTTAAGTTGAAAATTCAACTGTTTTTGTGAAAAGTCCCCTTTTTGGAGAAAAAATTTGTCTCATTAGATCAAAAATTCATAATTTATCGTTTACACTTAATTATTATTATTTGAAAAATTTTATTATTTTATTTTTGGTTCAGAATTCGTCTTTTCTGATTGAAAATTCTACTATTATTTGCTTTAAATTTTTATTATTTTGTGGAAAATCCTAATATTTTATTGAAAATTAATATTTTCTCGGTGAAAGTTTATTCTTTTGATTTGAAATGTTCACCTTATATTTTTGGTTTTGAAATAGTTTCTTTTGGACAAAAAAGATTACTATTTGGTTAACAATTTATTTATTTATTTGAAACTTCTACTGTTTTTGTTGAAAATATGGATTAAAAGTTAATTTTTTGGGAGAAAGGTAATATAATTTTGTTAAAAATTCATGTTTTGTTGTTCAATATTCGTTTTTTTCTTACGAACCTTAATTATTTTAATTTTTAAACTTTACAATTATGTTTTTGATTCAGAATTGATTAAGAAATTCTACTATTTGGTTAAAAATGTAATTTTTTTTGTTGAAAATTCAACTATTTGGTAGACATTTTTTTTAAATTGAACTGTTGTAAAAAAATCGTTCTTTTTTTCTTTGGAATTCAACATTTTAACTGAATTTTTTGTCTTTCTTGACTGAAAAATATTTCTTAGTTAAAAATTCGACTGTTTGTTGAATATTTTGATTGAAAATTCATCTTTTCGGAAAAAAGTCATATATTTTTCCGTTGATACCTAATTATTTTTATGTGAAAAGTTTACCATAATATTTCTAATGCGGAATTCGTCTCTTGGTTAAAAATTTTACTATTATGATGAAAATTTAATTATTTTGTTGAAAATTCTACTATTTTGTTACAAAAATCAACTACTAGTTTGTAGAAAATTTTTAAAATTCATATTTCGTTGTGGAATATTCTTATTTTTTTGTTGAAACTTAATTCTTTTTATTTGAAAAGTTTAACATTATATCTTTGGTTCAGGGTTCGTCTCTTTTGGTTAAAAATGTTACTATTTCGTTAAAAATTAAATTATTTTGTAGAAAATCCTCCTATTTTGTTGAAACTTATTAATAATTTCTAGGAGAAAGCTTATTCTTTTTATTTGAAATGTTCATCTTATATTTTTGGTTCTGAATTAGTCTCTTTTGGTTTAAAAATATTACTATTTGATCAAAAATTTGTTTGGAAATCCCACTATTTTAGTAAAAATTTGCATTAAAAGTTTATTTTTTGGGAGAAACGTAATATAATTTTGTTAAAAATTCATATTTTGTTCAATATTCGTTTTTTTTACTAGACTTAATTATTTTAATTTTTAAAGTTTACAATTATGTTTTTGGTTCAGAACTAGTTAAGAAATTCGACCATTTAGTTGAAAATTTAATTATTTTGTTGAAAATTCAACTATATTTAGTAGACTTTTTTTTTAGAATTCAATTCTTTTGTAGAAAGTTTTTTTTTAAGTCAACATTTCAACTGAATTTTTCATCTTTCTTGATTAAAAAATATTTTTTAGATAAAAATTCGTCTTTTTGGTTTGAATAATTATCTTTGCATGTTGGAAATGCAACTTTTTGTTGAATATTTTTATTGAAAATTCATTTTTTGAGTGGAAGGTCATATATTTTTTCGTTGAAACCTAATTCTTTTTATATGAAAAGTTTACCATATTTCTGGTTCGGAATTCGACTCTTTGGGTTAGAAATTATACTATTTTGTTGAAAATTTAATTATTTTGTTGAAAATTCTACTATTTTGTTAAAAAATCGACTACTAGTTTGTAGAAAATTTGAATGAAAAGTTCATATTTTGTTGTTGAATATTCATATTTTTTATTGTTACTTAATTCTTTTTATTTGAATAGTTTAAAATTATATTTTTGGTTCAGGGTTCGACTCTTTTAGTTAATAAATTTTACCATTTGGATGAAAATTTAAATTATTTTGTTGAAAATTCGACTTTTTGATTAAAAATTAATTTTTTTGCAGAATTCAACTCTTGTAGAAAATTCGTTTTTTTTTTGGCTTGGAAATTCAACATTTGATCTTCATTTTTTATCTTTTTAGATTGAAAAATATTTTTTAGTTAAAAGTGTGTCTTTTTGGTTTGATTAATGATCTTAGCATTTTAAAAATTCTACTGTTCGTTGAATACTTTGATTGAAAATTCATATTTTTTGGTTCAAGGTTCGCCTCTTTTGATTAAAGAATTCTACTATTTGGTAAAAAATTTAAATTATTTTATTGAAAATTCAACCACTTGAATCAAAATTAATTTTTATCGTAGAATTCAACTCTTGCAGAAAATTCGTTTTTTTCGCTTGGAAATTCAACATTTAACCCTCAAATGGCCAAAACGCCACAACCGGGACACTGCTTTTCAACGGCCAATAACTAAGACTATTCGACACTAGAAAAAATTGAGACACATATATTTTTATTGCTTAAGATCTCCTCTTTTCGACGGTGCCAATGAAATTCCTCAAAAAATTTATTTATTATCCCAAAATGCAGTTTAAACAAAAAAAACACGTGACTTTTCGTGCCTATTTTTTTTGTGAACCATTTTCCAAAGCTTTTCGAGTCTGTAATTAACCTGGAATCTCACTAACGGTTGGAATAAATGTCTAAACTTTGAGAATCCATGGTTCAAAGATCAACCGAGCATTTTGAGCAAAATTTTGAATTTTGCAAAAATTGTTCATATGCAAAATCCAAAATTTTGCTCAAAACGCTCCGGAAAAATGCAGGCGTATTCCTCGGCTGATTACAAGAACTTTTTATTCTTGACAATTTTTCCGAAAAGCGCAAAGTTTTTTTAATAAAAAATTTTCATAGTTCTAAGAATCGTGTAAGAATGATTCACGAATATCTATCGTCCGTCAATCCGTTGAAATCATTTTGATCCTGCTGTTTCAGAATGTAATTTTGAGAAACAATGTAAGCAGCAATACATGTTGCAATCAATGCAAAATCTAGTAGTCCTCTGGCGACATTGTTCATTATTACATAATGCTCTTGTTCGTGATTCGTATCTGTGAGTTTCGAAATCACCTAGTTTTGATTGCGACAAATATTTCCTGCTGATTTCTTTACAGAAATTTCCAGGGCAAACTTTTTCTTCGTTACTCCATGAAAAAACGTGATTTGGAATTTGGAAATTCCGATCCCGAATTCTCGTCATCTGATGAATCATCTCCATCAGAGCCAGCGTAATCTGGATTAGGTATGATGATACGTTCATCATTTTCATCGGAATCCAATTCCGATTCGGAGTTTGTTGCAATTTTTGAGGCTTTACGCTTTGGCATTTTTTTTTGCTGGGTGTACTCGAAAATTCCCAGGATGACAATGCGGTGAAGGTGTGGTTTGATGTCAGAGTGCAATAAAGGTTACGGAGTCGTTGGAAATTTTTTATTGAAAAACTATGCGCTTTTCGGAAATTTTGTCACGAATAAAAAGTTCTTGTAATCAGCCGAGGAATACGCCTGAATTTTTCCGGAGCGTTTTGAGCAAAATTTCGAATTTTGCAAAAATTGTTCATATGCAAAATCCAAAATTTTGCTCAAAACGCTTTAAAAAAATTCAGGCGTATTCCTTGGCTGATTACAAGAACTTTTTATTCTTGATGATTTTTCCGAAAAGCGCATCGTTTATTGAAAAAAATTCATGAATGTTTTCACAAAAATTTTGCCATTAAGACGCCATTTTGAAAATACTAAAACGAAAAATCGATCTTTGAACCATGGATTCTCAAAGTTTAGACATTTATTCCACCCGTTAGTGAGATTCCAGGTTAATTACAGACTCGAAAAGCTTTGGAAAATGGTTCACAACAAAAAATAGGCGCGAAAAGTCACGTTTCTTTTTGTTTAAACTTCATTTTGGGATAATAAATAAATTTTTTGAGGAATTTCATTGGCACCGTCGGAAAAAGGAGATCTTGAGCAATAAAAATATATATGTCTCAATTTTTTCTAGTGTCGAATAGTCTTAGTTATTGGCCGTTGAAAAGCAGTGTACCGGTTGTGGCGTTTTGGCCGTTTAAGGGTTAAACTGCATTTTTTTATCTTTCTTGATTGAAAAATACTTTTTAGTTCAAAATTCGCCTTTTTCGTTGAAAGTTCAACTATTTGGCTGTAAATTCATTTCTTTGATTAACAAATTAACTACATATTTAAAAAAAAACATTTTTTTTTTAAAGTTATTATTTTTTAAGTCGACTATTTTCTTAAAAAGTAATATTCTTTGTTTGAAAGCTCATTCTTTCTATCTGAAAAATCTACTTTTTTATATTGGGTTCAGAATTTATCTTTTTTTTTGTTAAAAATTCTACAGTTTCGTTGCAAATTTAATTATTTTGTTGGAAATTCTAGTATTTGGTTGAAAATTCAACTATGTTTTTAAAAATTTAGATATGTAGATAATTCTTTTGGGAGAAAAGTCATATATTTTTGTTGAAAATTTATATTTTGCAGTGGAAACCTTATTATTTTTATTTAAAAGGCCTAAAATGATATTTTTGGTTTAGTATTCGTAAAAACATTATACTATTTGGTTGAAAATTCTACTATTTTGTTAAAAATTATGCTAGATTTTCTCTTGGATTTAAAATTCCTCTACTTTGGTAGAAAATTCAACTGTTTGTTTGAACATAAACTTCTTTGTAGAATTAAACTCTTGTAGAAAACTCTTTTTTTTGGCTTGGAAATTTTAAAAATTGACCTAATCTTTTTTCTTTCTCGACTGAAAAATATTTCATGGTTAAAAATTTGTCTTTTTGGTTCGAACAATAATCTTCGTAAGTTGAAAATTCAACCATTAATTGTTTAACTTCAGGTGTAAATATTCAAATTTCTATTATAAATGTCATTTTCTCCCTTTTATTTTAAAGCTTTATTTATTAGTGGTTGTCGACTGAATTTTTTTTATATTCTCTGGGCTTTATAGGTTTCCAAATTCTATTAAAAGTTTCAAATGTATTTTTATATAGAAAATGTGTAATTTTCGACTCCAGAGATTTTTGTCATTTAAGCGCCCTAGTGACCATTCTCGAAATTGCAATATAAATCATGCATTTCACAGTTTATCCTTACCAAAAAATATTTGGGAATAACTAAACAGAGTTTTTACCCTATCGGGAAAAATGGGACGAGTCTGTCATCATATTTTCGGACCAGAATTAATCTCTTGGTTAAAGTTTTTTTCTATCTAGTTAAAAAATTTAATTGTTTTGTTAAAAGTTCCATTATTTTCTTATAAAATCATATATTTTTTATTTGAGAAGTGTACTTGTATTTGGGCTTTGGATTTGATCTTTTTTTGTGTGTAAAAATTCTTCTTTTTAGTTGAAAATTTAATTATTTTGTTGAAGATTCAACTTTTTTAAAATTAATCTACAATCTTCTTTTGATTTTTAATTTTCACTATTTTGGTTGAAACTTCAACTATCTAGTTGAAAATTAACTTTTATATAGAATTCAGCTGTTTTGTACAAAATTAGTTGTTTTTTTTTAGTTGGAAATTCCACAATTTTAATGAATTTTTAGATTACTTTTTGTCTGTCGAAAATTCAACTGTGTAGTTAAAAATTCAAGTTTTTTTGTTAAAAATTCGTCTATTTATTAGCTTGAAAGTTCAGCTATTTCGTTATAAGTGGATTTATTTTGTTGAAAATTTTTTTTGATTAAAATTAATTTTTTTAACTTTAAATGTAACTTCCATTTTTTTTATTTTATCATGTTTTTTAATGTTACACTATTTTCTTAAAAAATCCTATTTTTGGATAAAAGTTCATTATTTTTATTTGGGAAGTAACCTATTGTATTTTGAGTTCAGAATTGATCCTTTTTGTTGAAAATTTGGATTGAAAATTAATATTTTTTGGGTTGAAACTTAATTCTTTTTAATTGAAAAGTCTACCATAATATTATTGATTCAGAATTCGTCTCTTGTTTAAAAATTCTACTATTTGGTTGAAATTTTAATTATTTTGGTAGAAAATTCAAATTCTATTCAGTTGAAAATTAACTTTTTTTATAGAATTCTACTGTTTTGTAGAATATATATATAGACTAAAATTTTGTTTGTTGAATATGCGTCTTTTTGGTTTGAACAAATGATCTTTCTATGTTGGAAATTGCACTATTTGTTTAAATGTTCATATTTTATGGTTGAAAGTTCTATCTTTTATGTATTTGTAAAGTCTACTATTATATTTGTTGTTAAAAATTGATCTCATTTGGTAGAAACTTAATCTTTTTGATTAGAAATGCAACTATTTGGTTGAATATTACATTTTTGTTTGATCAATTCATTTTTTCGGGATTATAAGTCAATTTTTGGTCAAACATTCGACTTCTTAGCCCGAAGACTCAAATTTTGTGTTTAAAATTCATCACTTTTGATAGAAAATTCATCTTTTAGTCTAATACGTTTTTCGAATACATTTCATTTTTTAACCTCAAAAATTATTCTTTTGATGGAAATTTATATTTTGGTTAATAATTTATTTATATTTTGTTAAAAATTAATTGTGTTTGGTGGAAATGAATTGTTTTAACTGAAAATATGAATAACTTCCATTTTTGACAGAAAAGTTATCTTTTTCCAGTAAAAACTGCAACTAGTTGGTTAACAATTCATGTATTTTCTTTCAAATTTTATCTTTTTTGGTAGAAAGTTCAATTCCTTGGTTAAAAATTCATCTTTTTGGTTGAAATTTTAACTATTTGGTTGTAAATTCATGTATTTTGTTGAAATTGCAATATTTTTAAGAAGAAAATTTTTTCTGTTTTACAGCTTCGAAAATTTATAAATAAATGTAGGCAGAACCTAATAATTACGATATCTTCCAGACTAACGGTGACATTTTTACTTGAAATGTTAGGAATTTAAATTAAATGTGTAATGAAATCAACAGTTTTGAGTAAGTGTTTCTACTGACATTACAGGCCTCTTAAAATTAAAATAATATTTTCAAAAATCTTTAGAAAAATAAAAAAGGTGGGGTTTTCCCGAACTTATACTTTTTCATGTTTTCAAAATTTGAAGAAAATAATAAAAAAGATTTTCTTAAAAATCCGACCTTTTTATTTTTCTAAATATAAAAATGTAGTTTTTGATTTTTTTTCGTGAACTATGAAAAATATCGAAAAATAATAAGAGACATTTTTCGTAGAACATTTTTAGACGTGCAAACTTTTATCTTAACATATTTTCGTATATATCATTGTTTAGAAGAAAAAATAGAAAAATCGTTTGTAATAAAAAAGAATTCTCCTGGCTAGAGAAGTTATTTAGCAAGCATCAAACTTACAAGATCTTCATTATCAAAGTACAAGTTCAACCAAAAATTTAAAGGTGGCCTGAAAGCTTTTTGAATCAAAGAGAAAATAATAAATATCTAAATTAGGCCGAAATTTATAGAGGTTTGAAGAAAAAAAATCAGGTTTTTTTAAAAACAAAGCACAAAATTCAAATACGCATAACTTTTTAGAAAAAGTTTTGTTTGCAAATCAGAAAAATACCTATCGCCTAATTTCCTCTAAAAACAACATATTTCGCCTACAAGAGGTTTTGCTATTTCAACTGTAGGGCCTGATTTAAAATTGATTTGGTCCTATAATATTTTTTCGTAGGGGTATTTTTTTATGAATTTCCAGTAATACAATAAAATTAGCGTATTTTCTAAATTTTCTGTTTTAATTCAGCTTGTACAGAAGCCTACGCAGCGGCCCAGGATCAGAATGCCTGCAGAACAGGCTGTTCTGTTATGGCAAAGCAACGGGTTTCCGATCTCCTCTCACTCTTCTCCGTGGCTATATACGTCGAAGAAAATGTTGGTATCGATTCGAATGTTCTACAGATGTTTCCCGAGATTCCGGAAAACGATATTCTAACGGATCCCGGTCTCAGGAAAGAACTTCTTCCCGGATGGTGGGACTCTGAAGGCTTCAAACTGCCCCAGACTTATGTGAAAACGGTGCCGATGGACTCTGGGGTATAAAAAAAATTCATAGCTAAATTCTTTTTACTCTAAAAGGAAACAATATGATTATTGATTAATTTATCATTTTCATTGCAGAAGCTTGTCAATTTAACTTCCACTAATTTTCAAATTGATTTTAACTTAATTGAAGTTGTCTTTTTTTTCCCCCGGTTATACAGAAACTCCCACTTTTTCACTCACCGGGAAAACCTGGAATTTTGAGGGTTGACACTATTTTATTATACTATTAATAATAAATAACTAAAATTTGAATATTTTCTATAAATTAACAAAGTAATTCTACTTTCAACCAAGTAGTGAAATTTTCCACTGTAAAATATGAAACCTCAACAAAAAATGTTTACAAAATTTTAACCAAGAAAATATGTTCATTTTTAATAAAAAACAATTTAATTGAACCAAATACGACAAATTTTCAAACAAATACTCGAATCCTAACTAAAAAAAAGAATAATTTTTTGATAAAACTGTTGCATTTTTTACCATAGAGATTATGCTTCTAAAAAAAAATTAAATTGTCGACCAAGAATTAAAGTTTTTAAGCAAAAAGATTAATTTTCCAAAAATACATACATTTTCAATTAAGTAGTTTGAAGAATGCATGCCATGTTAGTCCAAATTTTACTTGGTCATTTTTTAGTTCATATTTTTTTCGTTTCTACATTTTTGTTTACTAAATAGTTGAATTTTTAATCGAAAATGGAGTAGATCAATTTTCATGTATGAGAATTAATTTTCAATTTAAAAGGATGAAATTTCCACAAAAAAGGTGAATTTTGTATCAAATAGTTGAATTTTGTACAAAATGGTTGAATTGTCAATCCGCAAAGACGTATTTTCTACAAACAGTCGAATTTTCAACAAAAAAGATCATTTTTAACCTATCTATTAAATTTTTAATTTAAAAAATTAATTTTTAATAAAAAAACTAATTTTTAACTAAAATTACACATGTTCAACCTAAACAGATAAATTAAAAAAAAAACGATTAAACTGCTTAATTTGCAATCAAACAGTACAATTATCAGAATAAAAAAGATTTTTCATAAATAAATACGATTTTTCAACAAAGTACATGTTTGTTCAACCAGTCAGTTAAATTAGCCACCAAATTGTTGAATTTTTAATGACAAAAAAAGTAAAATTTAAACTGAAGAAGATTAATTTTCAAAGAAAAAAAGATGAATGTTCAACAAAATACATTGCATTTTCAAACAAATCAAAATGTTTTTGAAAGAAACAAAACTGTAATCAAATTCTTGAATTTTCAAACCAAAAAGCTTAATTTTTTCAAAAAAATAGTTGAATATTCCATCAAAAATGTGTCATTCAAGAAAAAAAATTGCAATCAAATTGTTGAATTTTCAAGCCAGAAAACGAATTGTCAAGCAAACAGTTTATTTCCCACCAATCAGTTAAATTTTTATTTAAAACAAAATTTTTAATAAAAGAAAAACGAATTTCCAACTACAATTATGAATCTTAAACCAAAAAATTAACTTTTAAGAAAGTAGTTCAAATTTCCATCAAGGAGTTGAATTTTCAAACTAAAAATATGATTTTTCAACGAAAAATGTAATAGTTGATATTTCAACAAAAAAATATTGTGATTTAAAATCAAAAACATTTTGATTTATCCGATGAAAAACTAATCTTTCACAAAATACTTCAATCCTTAACAAAAAAGAGTTTAATTCATGAAAAAGACGAATTTGTAGCAGAATAGTTGAATTTTTGACTAAAAAGTTGATTATTTAATCCGAAAATATGAATCCACAAAAACTAAAATAATTTTCAATTAAATAATTGCATTTTCTACCATAAGCATAAATTTTCAATTAACAGCAATCATTTTCTACTGAAAATACGCATCTTTAACAAAATACATGAATTTTCAATTTAAAAAATATATAAATTTTCAACATAAAATGGAATAGTAAAATTTTCAGTAAATGAAGCTTCTAAAATTTTTGTTTAAAATTTTCAACAATCTTCATTTTGTTTTAGACTTTTGAAAAATATTTCCCACTTTTTAATTATTTTTTAACCTTTTTAAACTACTAAATATCTCTTAAACGTACTCTGATTTTTTCTAAAATTGTGTAGTCTCGCAAAATTGAGAAATTTCGCTGTAAATCTTCTAGATTCTGTTTCGACATTTTTTGAAATTAAAATTAATCTTGTGAAATAAAGCCTGAATCATTTTACATTTTAGTGTGGTAACAAAATTTTAAGAACAGAATTATTTCCCATTATTAACGAACCATTGAAAATTAACATTTTCTCTCTTATAAGGCATGCTTAGATATATCTAATAAATACACTTTGTCATTAAATAAAAGTACTTTTTTTTCTTACAAAGGACATTAAACAACACATATTTTCCCGGTACGGTAAAAAATTTGTTGACAAAGTTATTATTCCTTATCTCACAATCGGATGACAACCATTAGTATCGAAAAGTGTTCAACATTTTTCTTTGAAGTGTGGTATTATTTAAACTAATACAGATAGGTATACAGGTGTTGCAAGAATAAGGCAATGTTTTTTCTTCGTGAATTTAATCATCATTGTTGATTATGAATGAACAAAGTAGTTCAATTTTCGACCATGAAAAGGCTCATTTTAAAGAAAAATCCGTTGAACTGAACCAAAAAAAATTATATTGCTACCAAAGGACATGAATCGTCAAATAAAAAAGGGAATTTTTGACAAGAGTTTTATTTTCAACCAAAACCATTTTTTCATTCAAGAAAGATCATAAATTCCTTCCAAAATGTTAAATTTTCATGCTATAAAAATGATACTTCTAATAAAGAGGACGAATTTTAAACAAAACACATTTTACAAATTATTTGAATTCTTAACCTTTTTGGCTTGAAAATTCAATAATCTGGTAGAAAATTAAACTAAGTGGTAGAAAAGTAATTTTTTTGTTGAAAATTCATATTTTTGGTTGAAGATTCAACTATTTTTTTAATGAAAATTACATTGAATATATAATAAAAATGTAAATAAAATAAAAAAATTAAATTTATAATATTTGGAAAAAATTTAACTTTTTTGTCGAAAAATAATATTTTCTGTTTGAAAATGTAACCATTTTGTAGATTTTCAACAACAATTACAATCAAAATACTACAATTTTCTTGAAAATTAATGTATTTTCTTAACATTTCATTTTCTTGGTAGACAATTAGTCTTTCATGTTGAAAATTTAACTATTTGGTTCAAAATGTATTTTTTTGTTGTTGAAAATTTCGTGTATTTTGTTGTTAGAAATTTATTTGCTAATCCGAACGTTTAACTTTTAAAAATTAATTGCTTGGTAGAAAATACATTTATTTTGTTAAAAATTCGTCTTTTTGGTTAGAAGATTAACTTCATTGTTGAAAATTTATTTTTTTGTTTGAGGATTTACCTATTGGGTTCAAAATTCGTCTTTTTTGGTTCAATCGCATTTTTTGAAAATTCATTTTTTTGTTGAAAATGTATTTTTTAACTGAAAATTTGACGATTCGAATTTTGCTTCCAAAAATATCTTTTCTGGATGCACATTCAATAGTTTGGCTTAAAAATCATATTTTTTGTTGAAAGTTCAACTATTTTTGTATGAAAATTATATTTAATATATATTAATTAATATGAATAAAATTAAAAAATTAAATATATATTTGGCGGAAAATTACCTTTTTTGTCGAAAAATAAAATTTCCTGGTTAAAAATTTAACTTTTTTGTAGATTTTTAACAACATTTACCCCTAAAATTTTACGATTTTGTTGAAAATTGATGTATTTTCTTAAAATGTCATTTTCTTGGTGTACAATTAATCTTTTTTTTCAAAATTTAACTATTTGGTTAAGAGTGTATCTTTTTTATTTTAAACATCGTGTTTTTTGTTAGAAATTTAAGTCTTGATCCGAAAATCGAACTATTAAAAATTAATTAATTGATAGAAAATTCATGTATTTTGTTAAAAATTCATCTTTTTTGTTAGAAAATTAATTTGGTTGTTGAAAGTTCATTTTTTTGGTTGAGGATTCACCTATTTGGTTAAAAATTCGGCTTTTTTGGTTGAATTTAATTTTTTGAAAATTAATTTTTTGTTGACATTGTATTTTTTATCTGATAATTTAAGGATTCGATATTTGCTTCCCAAAATATCTTTTTTAGATAAAAATTCAATTTTTTGTCTTAAAAATCATATTTTTGGTTGAAAATTCAACTATTTTTGTATGAAAATTATATTTTATATGTAATAATAAATATGATTATATCAATAAAAATTAAATATATAATATTTGACCGAAAAATAACTTTTTAGTATTGTATTTTCTTAAAATTTCATTTTCTGGGTAGACAATCTTTTTTGTTGAAAATTTAACTATTTTGTTAAGAGTGTCTCTTTTTTATTTAAAAATTCGTGTTTTTTGTTGTCAGAAATTGATGTCTTTATCCGAAAATTGAACTATTTCAACTCAAAATTAGTGTAATAAAATAAATGAAAGCACATTTAATTTGCATAGCAGTACATTCGTAACCAAAAATTATGGTAACTGAACAAATTTCCCGGGTTTTCCTTTTTGGTTTTGAAAATTCTTTTTTTTACCGAATATTTGAAAATTCTATTTTTGGTTTAAAAAATATATTTCTTTTTGAAAATAAATCATTTTTAATTCAACTTAAAAATTCATCTGTTTTTGGTTGAATTCAACTTCTTTGAAAATTCTTTTTTTTTCATTAAAAAGTAATTCTTTAAACGGCAAGCTTGACTATTCCATTTTTAGTTGAAAAATCGTTCTTCTTGAAAATGAATTTTCGTTAAAAATTCAAAATTGCCTTATAAAAAATTGGTGTTTTTGACTTGAAAATTCCACCGTTTTTGGTTGAATTTAAATCTTTTTTATTTGAAAATTCTACGATTTGGTTGAAATGCATCTTTGTAAGTTGAAAATTGAACTATTTTGATAAAGTCATCTTTTTTGCTCGAAAATTCCACAATTTTGTTAAAAATTCGTTCTCTGGGATTTTTTTGCTTGAAAGTTGAACTATTTTATTGTCAATGTTGTCGTTTTTGTCAAATGTCCACGTTTTGAGGCCCCCTGAATCCGAAAATAGGTTTTTACGAATGTGTCTGTCTGTCTCTGCCTGGCTGTGTGTGTGCCTGGGTGTGTCTATAGATTTTTAGTTTGTCAGCAGGATAACTTTCGAAAGGATTGACACATTGGATTGACCTTTGGTATACTTATTTAGTGTCCTAAAAAAAAGCTCAAGTTCTTTAGTCAGACATTTTGGGTAAAAATTCAAAAAGTGAGCGTATTTTGAAAATTTTTGAGACCACTTTTTTTTTAATTCAAAAATTGTTTGTACGGATATTCATAGTATTCAATCAGACGAACAATTTATCCTTATGACTTTTTTTTATAAAACCAAAATTTAGCACAGTTATAGTATTTACAAAATTTCAAAAAACATACGAAAATCAACATTTTAAGCCAAATAACGCATGATATGAAAAAAGTCAAGAGAAGAACAATGTTTTTTTCCAATGCCCCAAAAGATTGTTTAAGCACCTTTTTGATTTTTCTTAAAAAGTTGAAAATTCAAAATTTGATCGTGCCAAACATTTTTGAAACCACATTTTTTCAAGATTTCAAAATTCTATGCACAATTATTCATAGTGCTCAGAAACTGAAACAATTTATCCTTATGACTTTTTTCTGTAAAAATAAAACGATCAGAGTTAGAGCATTTTAAAAATCAAAAAAAAAAAACTAAAATGAACATTTTAAACCAAACAACGCACGATATGAAAAAAGCCACGAAAAGAAAAACGTTGCTTTTTGAAAGCCCTACAAGCTTATGATAACAACTCTTTGAATTTGGTCGAATAGTTAAAAATTCCAAATTTGATTGTACAAAAAATAATGAAAAATCCAAAAATTCCATTTTTTGGTCAAACTAGTCAAGATACGAAAAAAAATGAATAAGCTAAAATTGCGCGCCCTGAAAAGACCTACAAATTTATAATAAATCGTTTTTTGATAGGATGCGTAGATTTTGTTTTTAGTCGTAAAAAACCATTAAAAATAAAAAAATAAAATTTTTTTGGACTAGCGACACAAGCTACGGAAAAAACGAGACAAAACTTGTTCATCCAAAAAAGAGATGTAATTTTTTATAGGACACGTAGTTTTTGCTTTAGACGTAAAAATTAACATTCAAAATAAAAATATTTAATTTTTTTGAAAATGACACAACGTACAAAATAAAATTAACACAAAAAAAATGTTCGTCTGAAAAAATCTATTAATTTATTATTAATCATTTTTAAATAGGCCTTGTAGATTTTCTTTTAATTGTAAAAAAATAAGATTAAAAATAAAAAAATTTAAGTTTTGGAAAAAGGACAGAAAAGACGAAAGAGGACACAGGATCCTATATAGGAACCTATATATATATATTCCTGTATTAGACCCTATACAGACACACAGTATTTTTTATTTAATCGTAAAAAACAAGATTAAAAATAAAAATAAATGATAAAAACAAGGAAATAAGTATTAGTACTATTCAATTTTTATGCATATTATGAATTGTAATGATATAAATTTATTGAAATAATACATGTTTAAGCGTAGCTTAGAATACAATTTAAAGCAAAATAAGAAACAAATATAAAAATAATCAGGATAAATACAATTTGCTCTTTATTTTGCAATTTTTAAATAAGCAATCCCAGGCAGAGTTACATAAGAAATCTATCATAATTATTATAAAAGTGTTGTGTATAATGTAGAAAAGTTGACATTTTGGATTAATCGAGTGCGAAGCACGAGATACGTGATGAGAATGTGTTCGTTAAAGCCGAAAGCGCTTTAACAAAAGAGAGCTCAAAATCAAAAAATTACAGTTGTCAGTCCGTTGACCTTTGATTTTAAATGGTGTATCCACGAATGCGGGAGAAATATAAAGACCGAGCGCGTAGCGCGAGGTAAATACAGAATTAAGCGCGAAGCGCGAGATAAATATACAATCGAGAGCGAAGCGCAAGATAAATACTTTAGGGCACGTTGCTTTTTTGGTGTGTGTGTGTGTGGGGGGGGGGATATAAAGCAACAAATTGGCAGCCCAGTATATGGACGACCCCTTATGGGCGGTATAAAATAAATCGTTCCTTTTGAGTGTCTTTACATTTTAAATTATAATTCCTTTAATATTTTTGTACTAATTATTCCAATGCTGATTTCATACAATCCATGAAATCTTTTGCAATCTTCCAATCTAGTGTACAAAAAAAAATCCGATTAATTTACCGCTCATTTATTTCTTCTTTCAACTCAGAATTAGTATAATAAAATAAATGAAAGCATTTTTAATTTGCATACCAGGTGTATACATATGAAACCGGTATTGCCATCTAGCGGCCAGTAGGCACACTTGTAGGCACTGTCGGAACTTACCATTTGTGCTAATTGGCGTA